>NW_021771015.1:19439-20733 GCF_005508785.2 Acyrthosiphon pisum | reverse complement strand
TATATAATTGTATATCACTATTAGTGATGGAATGTACACAGCACAAATTATAATTATTAAATTGTTAAGTAAAACTTTAATACAGACCTGTTCAACATTCAAAGTGTCGATGTTGAGTAGATTAGAATTAAAGGTATTTTTGATAGCGATAAGTACTCCCCCACCACGACTAAGTGAGCTAGTTAACTCATTTCTATCACAACGATAAACGTTATATCGAGTAAAACCTAATTCATTGTCGAGAAAACTATTATTGAGCCATGTCTCAGTGAAAACTAAAAAAATCAAGTGAAAATTATTAATTAGTAATAGGTATATATTATTATATAATATTATATAATATATTATTATTATTATTATATAATATATTATTAATTTATGATATATTATACATTTGGTAACAGTCAGTCAAATTCATGAAAAAGGCTAATATTGTTATTTTCCACTTAAGTGGGGCTTGAGAAATGTTTCACCCGCCCCGCCCATGGAAAATTGAATTTCCCGGGTGAACTGTTGCCGTACAAATTTTGGAAACAGTCGTACTGAGTCATGCAAATCACTTGCTAAATATTGGCGCAGAAATGTTTGGAAAATTAAAAATGGGTGGGGCTGGGGTAATGTACATCAACTTCAAAACATATATACCTATATATCATACACCTGTATAAAGTGATTTCCGCTTTAATCATAATGTGATCACTTTACTTATACGTTCACTTTTATTCAAATAGAAAGCAATAAATTAAATAAATTATAGAAAAACGTGAAAAGTAGGAAATCGCTCGGAAAAATAAAAAATAGAATTTGTCGAAAGTGCTTTGCGAAAAATTTCCCACTTTTCTCTAGTCACAATTATTTAGAAAAAAATCAATTGGGAGTTTTTAATTTTTACTTTCCAAAAGTATCAACTACGTAAATGCACTTACCAGAAAAGATATTTTAATAAAATCAAATATTTGTGTCTACTAGGAATCATTATTCACAAATTCACAAAAAATCTTTGTAAAATGAATACATTCTTTGCTCCACGTAGAATTTAAAATATGTTTTGCGGAGTCAATCAGATAGTACACCTAATCATTATGAGCACAACGTTATCACATTAAGTGGGTTCTCACTGTACTGTGGCGTGCACCCGACTTACAGGAGATGGTGACTGGATGGGATGATGGTAGAAGCGTGAAATGATCAACAATTTGTGGGTTGATGTATTATTTTATTTAAAATTGTAAAATATAAGCCAAGTTGATTTAAAATACTATTAGATCATTTAAATTACCGAAGAAAACCAGTG
>NW_021771015.1:18410-19389 GCF_005508785.2 Acyrthosiphon pisum | reverse complement strand
ATTAGTTATAGGTTATATTATTATAAGTGAAATATCACAATGAGTGTTAACTTGTAATTTCATTTTTCTCCAATTTTATATGCTAATTCTCCTTAATCTTATGTCTCTGTTTAGTAGCATTTCTATATCTGAACATTATATTATATCAAAACCAAATTAATCCTAAACAAAAATTAGATTGACTAATACTTAAAAACTAATTTTGTCAACTCAAAAAAAAACCCAGTAATAGCTATTATATTATTAGTTTTATAATATGAAATGTTTTTAATTTTATAATTATTAAAGGACAATTATTATAGTTTTTAATTTTTTTTCTGAAATTCTCATTAGGGTTGAAGACCCCAGTCTTAAAACGTATATGACAAGTGTGATATTCATATTCTAACAATTTCAAATCATTAACTTGATTATTAAATGGATTCTTTTTTATTAAAACCTTGTAATTAAGTGAACATTATACATTATGAGATAGTCAGGGAAATAGGTACAACATGTTTACCCACTACCCAGGATTTTGTAGGTATAAAATATCTACACATATTCAAGCCACAAAAAAATTATAGGATACCCTTATTTTTCTGTTAAGATTATTGTAATAGGTAGGTATTTATTAAATTTCTATATTATTAAAGATCTTTAAAAATCCTTAATACTCAATACATGAAATTCCTAATTAACTAAATCACTAAATCTAAAAAATTAATATTAGGTAGGTACCTGGCTAATTACAAACAAGATTTTTTTTTTTTATGAGCTATAATTTACCATTTACACTTTTTTTTTTTTTGTTTTGATAAAATCAAACATTTGATTTATGTTGTTTTATATTTGAGATGAACTGGATACTATTATAAATCTTCTGATGGTTGTATTTACACATAAATTTGCATACTCTAGGTATAACTATGCTTATTGTTTAATGATTATAGGACAAACTTGAAAACAATTCCAACATCCCCAAAAATACTTCAATGTT
>NW_021771015.1:14559-15760 GCF_005508785.2 Acyrthosiphon pisum | reverse complement strand
CAGTTATCAAATAACAGGAGACTCTCAGTATAAAAAAAATATATTTAACTATATAATATAAACACATAATTACACTAATAATATCAAATCAAGTCAAATCAAATCAAATCAAGACGTCGCACAACACGCTCAAACTTAGATAACATTTTTTCTTTTCCTTTTTAAATACCTAATTTAGTAATACACACATAAATTATAGATTCTAAGATGGAAAATATATATCAATTACGCATTATTATAATTAAATCGATTTAGGTTTATGTATAAATGAGTATTTAGTATAAATACGAAATATTATATAACTAGTATATAAGAATTACAAAATAACATTAACAAATACTAATAACCTACTTTAAGTTACTTACCTAAGTACTAAAATACATTTAACCTAATTTAAGTCAACATAAGCAAAAAAATAAATGTTAAAACAAAAAAAAAAAAATGTCGAATAATTAACCTAATTTAAGTTAATATAAAAAAAAAAAAATGTTAAAGCAAGTAAATGCATAAATAAAGATGTAAAATAATTAACCTAATTTAAGTTAGTATAAGGTATAAAAAATGTTAAAGCAAGTAAATATAAAAGATATGTAAAAAAAAAATTTAACATAATTTAAGTTAGCATAAGATATAAAAAATGTTAAAGCAAGTAAATATAAAAGATATGTAAAAAAAAATTTAACATAATTTAAGTTAGCATAAGATATAAAAAAAATGTTAAAGCAAGTCAAATACAAAGAATGTACAAAATTTTTTCTAACCTAGTTAAAATCAGCAAAAGCATCAAAATAATTGTAAAAAAAATATAAATTAAAAAAAAAAAAAAATAAAAAAATAATGTAAAATAAATAACCTAATTTAAGCCAGTACAAGTAAGAAAATAAGTGTTAAGCCTAGAAAATATTAGAAAAAAAAAAAAATGAACTGTTTAATTTTTAAGTTCTCAAAAAAAAAAAATGTCTATGAACTAAGTACATTGTAAGCGAATTAAATATGAGCAATTTATAATTAGATAAGCGCACCAAAAAAAAAATATAATTGGTTAGAAGTTAAAACTTTGTAGAATTTATAGAATAAGAAGCAAAATATGTAAAAAAGTAAAAAAAAAGTCATGATATGTCAACACGAGAATATATTGTATACAAATATTAAATTTAAAATAAATTGTACAGCTATCATTACAACACCAGATAGGGAACTT
>NW_021771015.1:0-14422 GCF_005508785.2 Acyrthosiphon pisum | reverse complement strand
ATCGTTGGTGCATTGGGGAGGTCAAAATTTAAAATTCCCAGTACTTTTCAAAAGCGCCAAGAAAAACAAAAAAAAAAATTAAGGAAAAACGGGAATTTTTACGCAAAATTGAATTAGGTTTTTGGTGTAACTTTAAAATAAATGACCGTAAATACATGAAATTTTCACTGGTTGTTTATATTTGCATTTTCTATACACCATACAATTTTGAAAAAATTTTGACTCTTTTTGAGCTGTTCGCGGACATTTTCATTTTTCAATTTTTTTAGTTTTTTTTTTCTATAAATATCAATAAAGTTTTATCCGTTGGGCCAAAAAGTGTAAAAATTTAATACAAGGCTCCTGATATATTGTTACAATAGCAGTTGAAAAATATTTAAAATACATAGGCACAATTTTTTTTTATAAGCATTTAAAGATCGAATTTTGACAATATTTATCAAAATCTTGAAAATTATCAATCATTGTAATTAATAAATTATAAAATGTTCAGTTTTTATAGCTAAGAATTGCAAATTTAAAACAAAGGTTCTCATAAATAGTTCATACTGTAACAAATATTTATGTTAGAATTTTTCCTAAAACATTTTCTCAATAATTTGACTATTTTTATAGCCTTGATAAATTATTCCATATTTCTAATTTTTTTTTTTAAATTATCCTCGATAAAATCTTTTTCATTTAGTAAAAAATCTTGAAAATGTAATGCTAGGTTCCTTATAATTTTCATTAATGGAAGATTAAAAATAGCCTCAATTATTTGTTATATGCTTATAAAGTTCAAACGTTGACAAAATACATCAAAATTTCGAAAATTTTCAAACTATTTTAGAAATTCATAAAAGTTTTTCTTTTCATAACTAACATCAGATATTTGAATGTACCTCTATCAAACTGAAAAATTTTACCGGAAAGTCACGTTATTTAAAGCTGAGAGATATTTTCGATCTTTGTTAATTTTTTTTGAACTATTAAATTTGATTATTTATACAAGTACCTATGCTATGCTTAGCCTAGTAGGCTACAACGTATCTACTCAGAATATTTTTTCGTATACCTACAATGATTTATCAATGTAATAAATTCAGGTATAACACATGCAGTACAACGACATGCTGGATACCTACTGAACAGCAGAGCGGTGCACACTTGTCCACCATTTTTATATTGTATTAGGTTCTTACTTAATTTATAGACTTATTGATTTATTAATATTATTATATTAAGTTTAAATATATGACTTGTTTCATTATTAATTTGTTTACTTGCATATTGTTGTAAGTACAAGGTAGTAGGTACTACATTTTTAAGTATATTTGCGCGTTTTCCCCTTATACTTAGGTAAATATCATAATATTAAATATATGCAACTGCCAACTGACGTGCAAACCGTCAGGACGGCCCTGGGAGAGGAGAAAGAGGTGTAACTTGGATTGTTTAAGACTATTTACATTTTTGAGAAAAGGCCCCATTTTATATCAAATTAATTTCTTTCAGGTATTTGGCCACTGGTGATTCGCTAAAGACGATTTCGTTTAGTTATCGCATGGGGCATAGTACTGTTTACCAGATCGTACGAGAAACATGTAAGATTATTTCTGAAAATCTTATGAACGAATTGATGCGTACTCCGACAGAAGAAATGTGGAAGAAAATCGCTAATGATTTTTTTCGTATGTGGAATTTTCCCAACTGTATAGGAGCTATGGATGGGAAACATGTTACCATCCAGGCCCCTCCAAATACTGGATCGATGTTCTTTAATTACAAAAAGACGTTCTCTATTGTTTTGTTGGCTCTTGTAGACGCTCACTGTAACATTATTGCTGTCCATGTAGGAGCGTACGGAAAGAGTAGTGATGGGGGAGTTTTTGCTAATTCAAGTTTAGGCAAAGCACTTCAAAGTGGTTCATTGAATGTTCCAGAAAATTCTACCATACCTAACACAGATATTCAAGTACCCTATGTTATTGTAGCTGACGAGGCATTTCCTCTAAAGAATTACTTAATGCGACCTTATCCAGGAAATAATTTGGATGATCGAAAGCGTAACTTCAATTATCGTTTGAGCCGTGCCAGGAGGATATCGGAAAACACATTCGGTATTTTGACACAAAAGTTTAGACTTTACAATAGGCGGATTCAGGCGTGCCCAAAACACGTAGATTACATAATTTTGGCTACTTGCTTGCTACATAATTTTATAAAAAAATATTATTCGTGTACGTATAACTACGTAAATCAGCAAGTGGATTTCAAAAGTAGGGGTAATACACTACAAAATTTACATTTGCAAGGAGGAAACGCAACTACAGATGCATTTCGTACAAGGGAAATATTTACGGAATACTTCAATTCTGAAGCTGGTTCTCTTACTTGGATATGAAATACGTATATATAAGATAATGTTTATAGTACCTACATGGTTATATACTACATAGTATGAAATAATATACGTTATAACCTCAATTCATAATTATATTGTTATTCACTTATTATACTTTTTATTATTCTACTTATTCATAATATAATGTACCCGTATGTACCTAATATTGTAATATTAAAATTAATAATAAAATAAAATAATAACTTATTATTTTATTTCTTACCAGTTGTTTCCATTTCCTCTACTATTTTTGCCCATATGGTATTCTTGAAGTCCGTATCCATAATACTTGGGATGTGATAAATCGTATAGTACGGAATATCTTCGCACTAACCGAATGAGTTTTTCGTCATTCATTTTTGTGCTGCGATAGAAAACGATGACCGTGAAATATGAAAAATATCGAACGCAAGTAATCGGACGCGCACGGTGTGATGACGGCGACAACACTGTTTGCGTCGTGACGGTCACGCGCCGGACGAGTGAGAACATCATGCTTATCTTTCCTTTAAGAATATTATTAAACTCACCGGGGGAATCCCGGCACGGTCACGGCACTGTCACGTCACTGCTGTGTGTGAATAGACCTTAATAGTGAAACAGATGGTGAATGTTCTAGTCTAGATATGGTGAATCTTGATACTGTACTCTCAAACCCAGAACGACTTGAAACAAGTAACGATAGTTTATTTTTGCCTCCACATATTACTTGTGCACATAGCTTAAATTTAATTGCAACTCATAATATTTCTACCATTGAAGATAATAAGTACAAAAAAATATCTGAATCAACATTTCAAAAATTGTCAAGTTTTTGGAGTATTTGTAGCAGGAGCACAGTTGCAGCTGATTAAGTTTTAGAAATATGTGGCTGCAAGTTTCCTGCTCCGGTAGTGACCAGATGGAACTCACTATTTGATGCATCAAAAAAAATTTTGATACGTAAATCAGAAATAGTTAAAATATTTGAATAAATTAAGTTAACAAAAATGAATAAAAATGAGTGGACATTTTTAGAGGAGTATTGCACGACGATGGAACCTTTAGCCATTTGTCTTGACAAAATTCAGTGTGTAAAAAAAGGTTATTAGGCTATGTTGCACCTATTATTCAGGTACTACGCCGCTCTTTAATTATGTTGGACAATTTAAAATTCTGCAGACCATTATGTTTTAAAATCATTCATAGTTTAGAAAAAAGATTTAACTATTTATTTGACCTATCATTGCCTAAGAGTAAATGTTTCATTCTAGTCTCAATTTGTCATCCTAAATTTAAATTAAGTTGATTACTACCTCGTTATATGGATGTATGTAAAAAACAATTTTTGGACGAATGTTATCATATATATTCTATTCAAAAACCAACTGAAGCAACCTCTGAAAGCGATAGTGATTTGAGTGATGGTGAATTTTACTCATGTTTATAAAAAAATAATAACGACTCCACATCTTTCTCCGATGGACCACTAGATCAAGATAATTTTAGATCTACTAATGTTTCCCGTGTCCAAGCATTGAATTTTTTAAATTCTAAAAAAAAGGACCTCTGTATGTTGGAAAACCATCCTATTGTAAAACAAGTTTTTTTTTAACAACACTACTATTCCATCATCATCAGCCCCTGTGGAAAGACTCTTCAGTGGAGCAATGCAAGTTTTAACTTCTAGAATAAATCGTCTTAGTGACAAGACATTTGAAATGCTACTATACTGCAGATCAAATAAGAACAAGTAACAACTTACAAATTAAGTACTGTCAGCTGATTTCTTTTAAATTAATTTGTAATGTACATTTTAAAATTAAATTTTTTTTTAAATACTTTATGTTAAATTTATATTTAAAATTATAAGTATTATATTTAAACATAATATTAATGGAATTTTGTTTTAATTAAGATACTAAAGTTATATACCTATTTATATCTTACAATTCCAAAATGTTATTGAAGTTTATTGATAATTAAAAAGTTTGTTTTGATATTGCAATGTTTAGATACATTTAAAAATGTTTTAACCAATTGTTTTTTTCTAATTTACTACATAAAATTCTATTTTTAAATATATGTCATCCTAATGATACTTGTATGCAATTATTATTTATTAAATTAGGATAATAATTATTGTAGGTACAGAGTTTGGAGTTAAGACTTCTTAAAAAATATAATATAAGTTACCAATTAGTGATGATTGATAAAAAATAATAAGACTTACAGTATCTTCATGTTCAGTTAGAGTTGAATTAGAAAAGTAGAATTAAAAAGGAATTTCATAGAAAAATTGTATATTAACATTAATGGTCATAAAAAATTAAAATACAAAAAGAATTTGTCTAAAATAATTAAGAAATATATTTATTTTTTGCGCATTCTAAACAAAATATGAAAATATCTATATGGTATCTGGATAAAAAAATATGTATCTTTATCTTTATCTAGATAAAATTAAAAATTATCATCTGAATTTGAATCTAGATAATTGTTTACAAAATTATCTTTATCTTATCTAGATATTATTTTTGTTATCTGGGCTTAACACTGGTCTATACTGACTGAGTACTGGCTGGAAAGTGACTAGTGAAGGTTAAAAACCTATTTATTCCTTCTTTTTATGGGTAAACCCATGGTAAAACCGTAGTTGTGTGACACTAGTACGTCTCGGACGGTTTAAGCCGTGCGGCGTAACCGTCGTAGTGTGACACCAACCATAGGTATTTAAATTTGTTCTATTCTATTTTTAGGTTTTTTTTTTCTATAAATGTCAATAATTATAATAATAAATATTATTTTGGAGTTGAAAAAGTATAAATTCGATCACTCGGTTTTGCCGCTTTACAGCACCTTCCTCAAATAAAATAGTCAGCAAAATAATCTCTCTTTTGTCTTGCAACTGTTGTAAAATTTCGTTGCTTTAGTGTTCCTAAATGTATTAAAACTGAATGGTCGGAATCATTACGTCATGATCCTGGTATTATATGACCCATTTCTGTGTCTTCAATGTCGACTGAGATAGACTTCACAGTGGCGGCTCGTGAGGTTCATTGAAGGTGGGGCACAAATATTTCCTTCTTTTTCCACTGTGACAACTTTGAACTTACCATCAATTCCTGTTGATTTTTTAAATAAAATAAAATACATTTTTTGATACCTTTGATACCAAAACCTTAAACCTAAATTTAAAAAAAAGGCTTATACGCTTATAAAGTATCTTGCACAACAAATAATTTAAAAAAAAAAAAATTATGGTTTAAAAATAAATATTAAATATAATTGTTATGCCGTTATAATATGTAATACAATATAATTATAAGTTATAACACAATATCACGCAGTAGTTATATTTTTGAATTCAAAATCGATCCGTCTGTCATTTTTCTTCATGAATACTTTGATGACTTATCAATTATCATTAAAATTTGATATTTGATTCACCATTTTATTTTCAATTGATAACATCGCTAATAATGTTACCTAATCGCTCTTCTGCCATATTATTTCGAAGAAATTTCTTTATCTTCTTTGATGTCGAATACGATCTTTCTGCTTCTGCAGATGTCATAGGTATTGTTGCTATAATACGTATAAGTTTAAATGTTTCTGAAAATATTTGTTCCAAGTTGTTATCAATAATAATCTGGAGTAAATTAACAGCACTAATTACGTTACGAAAATCTGTTCGTTTATATATAAGTTCCAATTCAATTTGTAGCTTACTTTTATTTAAAAAAGGGTAAGGTTCAAATGTTTCATCAACATATGTTTGTGGAAAACTTTTTTCATACAAAGGAAATTCAGTGGACATAAATAATAGACACGCGTTTAAATGAGCTTTATATTCGAACCTATCTTTAACGCAGACAATAAGAATATCACAGACTTATTTTGCAACATAAATTCTAGAAAGTACCTAGTGTATCATCACCACGTTTTCTTTTTTGTCTACATTGAGTTAGGTACTTCACCTGGCATTTAATTTTGAAAATTATCGAAATTTCGTCTTTCTTTTTTAATATTTTCTTCAAAACGAAAAATGGCATTGTTCACCTCGATAGAGTCAATTTTCGGTTTTTGCAACTGGTTATATAATATATCTACATGTGGCATTAAACAATGAAAAACATTTAACCAAAATATAAATTGTTCATCATTTAACATTTTATGTATAGCGCACGCCTGATTAATTGCAATATTTTGATTAAATATTTAAATGTATTTTCGATCTTTTCCATACATTCTATCAATAACTCACGATTTTCGTGTACAGTACTAACAATACGGCTTTTGAAGTTCCATCTAGTATTCGTTGATCGAGGGATTCTATGGTTAACATATTTATCCAAAACGGCAACTCTTTGCGGAGACTTAGAAAAAAAATAAGTTACATCAGTCAAGTTGGAAAAAAAAATTCTTACATCACGGTTGTGCATTGTGGCTTGACTTAAGATTAAATTCAACTAGTGGGCATAACAATGAACAAAATGTGCATTTTTATATTCATCTTTTATGAGTTTTTGAACCCCGGAAAGTCGACCACTCATCATAGCAGCTCCGTCATAGCTTTGCGAGATTAATTTGTCGTGGTTTTCTGTTACTTCTTTTAAGTTATATTTTATGCACTCTGATAGTGATATTGGAGCTGAAACAATTTCAAGACCATTAATATCAAGTACAAGTATCTTATCAGATGATTTAGTTATAGATATAGTTATCACATAGTAAATCAGTATAAAAATTATGATGTGGATACAATTAGTCCAGCCATATTTGGGTCTAGTTCAGCTACGTTTTTATTTTATAATACCTACTCAATTGATTATAGAGGTTGAAAAAAGAAGACCTCTTTGGGATGCAATGCTTCCAAAAGCTGACAGATATCCGCAAATTATTCACAGATTATGGATGGAAATAATAAATGTACTAAATTGTAAGTATTGAATATTAAATTTAAATTTTGTTTGATTTAGGTTGGGATTTCTGTACCTAATTTGTGTCTTTATAATTTTTCCAGTGAAACTATAATATATGATGATTGTATAAATCTAACTAGTTAAAACTATCAAATTAATTACTTTTTTGTTTAATCATTGCATATACCTAAAATGATGTAAACTTCTTTTTAACTGATATAACTTAATATTTTTCTCCATAATAATTTCAAACATTTAGGGTTAAACATTGTTTGTTAACTATTAACTTATAGTTTAATATTGATGTCTTTAATGTTTTTTTTTAACTTAACGAACTCAAATTAATTTTTTTCTAGAACCCTTGTAATACATGTAATATTTTAAAGATTTTGTATACCTTAAGGTTCTCTTTATACAACTAAACAGTTGGAAAAAAAAATTTGGCTATTTAAAAGAACAGTACCACAGAAAAAAGTCCAAACTGATAAAGCCAAGTGGTGCACAAGGTGGAAAACAATCAAAACAATAGATTCATTTCAAAAGTCTTACATTTTTAGATGAAGTCTATATTCAAAATAAGTAATTATATGTACATTTTAAACAAGGACAAAACAATGTATTAGTTATATAAAACTTTTTTTTTTTTTACAAGTACTATTTCTAATATTGAAGAATCTGAACCAGAAAATAATGCCATAAACAACTTAAATAAGGACAATGAATCATGTAACTCAACCGCTGGAATTAGCTAAAAAAAAAAGTAACAAATCATTTTAGATATTACAATGTATTATGTTGTTTTATACCAATATCAAAAACAGGAAAATCATTAGTTTGTTCGGATGTTTTTGAACAATCATTGCTTGAAGAATTAAAAGCATCAAGATCGAAGAGCCCACCACCACTTCAGAAGCTTAGTAGTGATGAATCATTCTGTTCGTACTTGGGAAGTCTGATGTCCGACTTACCAATAAATACAAAACGAAGGCTACAAGGTGAATTTATTTCCACAGTCATCAGTGAACTCAATTATTAAATTTTATACATTTCACATTTTAATACATTTTTCATTAATACAAGTTATATTTTCATTTCGTTAATAACAATTAATATACTAATAATATACAGTTAATAATATTTGTATTATATTCTATCATATTGAAATTCCACATTGCCTTCATTCATAAGATGAAATTTTAATTTTTCCCTGACTTCCTTGGTATCAATTCCATAATGGTTAGATCCTACAGGACCAATTGGCTCTAATGCTTCATTAATTTCAAAAGTTCTAGGGATATTATGGTCATTTTGTGCTGTAGGACAATACATAAAAATGCCTATTAACACACACATATTTTATATTACTATTATTAGTCTTATTAGTCATTTTACAAGAAGAATTTAGTATTTATAGCTTTATACCTTGGTTTTTCTCATATTTTTTTTATAATTGTGTAGTACAACTGTTGCTTGTACTATAGTAACTACCTACTGTTTTTTCTCCCGCTATAATTGGACGACGAAAGATTCGCCATTTGGTAGCCATTATACCAAAATATGTGTTCTCAATACATCTTCGAGCCCGGTTTAATCTACAGTTATAGTTTTAACTTTATATTTTAAATCAGGGCTTAAAACCGTTCTCAATAAAGTTGGTAATCGGCTCCGGCAGGAGCCGAAAATTTTTGAAAACCGGTAACCGGTTATTGTTTTACTTTGATATTTTGGTAACCGGTAACCGTTTCTTTAAAGATATTTCAAATACTATGATAACCGTTAATCGTTTAAAAACCGTTGATAAGGTTTTTTGGTAATCGGTTACCGGTTAAAACCGGTTTTTAAAAATCATTTTTTAAAATTTTTTAATCATATTTTTAAAACAGTTTATTTAGGTCATTCGTGGGTACTATTGTTATTACAAAATCAAAAACTTAATACGCTTTAATTTAGTAAATTTCCTTCAATTTAAATATTAATTTTTTTAAACTGCTTTAAAGTTTAAAACATATGATCAAGATAATGGCGATCTTAATAAATCAAAAAAATAAATTGCATAAAAAAATTGTATTGTTATAATTTTCTTAATTATAACCGTTAAAAACCGAAATTAAATATAATATTTTTCCAAGATGACACTAACAGTGATACATTGACACAGAACTTTTTGGTTATATTGTATAATGTATATATTACAGTACTCAAAAACCTGGGTCTGCAGATCGAGCATTCTACGCTAGCCTTTGGACCGACCTTTGGAGCAAACACTACAAATAACAAATGCAGAACTAGGAGGGTTTGGGCTCTGGGAGAATTTAATACTAAACTATTTATAAATGTATCCAAAACAAAGTATAATGTGATAAAAACCTAAACATTTTTAAACAAATTGCTTAAAACTAAACTTGGACGGTCCTCTATCTATAGTAAGTTGTAGCACTGTATATAAATGTGTATATTACTAGAAGTAAGAAACAAAGATCAATAAAAAAATAATCATGAAACTTAACATAAATTTATTTTGTCAACTCGACTAAAAAATAAAAATAACTATAAACTGTTGAAATGTTAAATTCATTTCATTACAATTTACTCTATTATTACACTATAGAGTGTAAAATTAAAAAATAATTTGATATGAATATATTTTAAAATTTATGATTGCCTCTAATTATCATGATATCCTCTAAAAGTCTTGAAGATAACGAAGATCTTAAATCACTGCAGATAAATTTTAGACCAGAAAATGTTCTTTCTACTGTTACCTATAAAAATAAAACATTGTAAATTCAAAATGTAATATTTAAATTTTGAAAAATAAATAAACAATTTACATTACCTACAAAGTACATACAATATTGTATATTATAATAATTAATAATTATATACTTATATTCTATGCAATTGTAAAATTAAATAATAATACATTTTATTTAATTTAAAAAATGTAATCAAACTCAATGTATAAAAATATAAAAAATGTTTTATGAGTAGAATAATTTGTGTAAAATATGATATTTGTAAATTATATTTAAATCATAAAACAGTTATTTTGATATCAAATAAATTCTTCAAGTAAAGTACTAAAATGCTAAGATGAAATTATAATTATTTATTACCTGTGTAAATGGTACTGCCATGGTGATTTGAGCTAAAAGAAATAATTCAGGTTTATTGTTTTTATTATCCAACCAATATGTTCGGATATCTCGTTTATGATGTATTCTAGGGACATTATCAAATTCCTCGAGCAAAAGTCTAATAGAACGTTGTTCTGGGGTAGGAATTAATAAGTTTGTCCTACTTTGTGATAATATAAAATTTTCAAGGGGGTCATCTATCTGATCACATCCAGTTTCAGTATTTAATGTAGTAGATTCATTATTTTTATCTGTATCCATTAACTGTGGAACAATCACTTGAGTTTGAAGTATATTCCATGTCTTAACTAAATGGTCTTTTGCAAGGCACTTTTCATCCTCTGATAAGGTAGGTACTTTGAAAACGAGGATCTAAAAACGCTGCTAAAATAATTGAAACAAAAATATTTTTAAATTTTAGTACTTATTAACTATTAAGAGTCAACGTATTTTAAATATTAGATAAAAGATGATTAAGGTCATACCTGCAGCAAAAATAGGATTTTGAAACAGTAACTTTCCTCTTCTCTCCATAGCATTTCTTATTGACTCAGACAAATTTGTCTGGATTTTGTTTAATTTTGCCATAATGTTCCACCAACATGAATAAAAATCACCCATAATTATGTCATTTTTTTGAAGTTGAATAATACCAATTTTTGTGGGTTCGAGTGAAGTGACCTACAAATAATAACAATATTTATTTATAATAGCATTGTGAATAATTAATTTAATTAAATATAAGAAATAACTAATAAGGTAAGAAATCTCGGAATTATTTATCAACTTTTATACAATAAGAGTAAACACAAACCATAGAAGCAATTTTATCCCAATCATCATTAGATAATTTTAAATCTGGCATAGTTTCCTCAAGTTCTTTACAAAATGATTTTGTGTCCAAAAGCCTCTTCAACATGTCAAAAGTTGATAACCAACGCGTTTCAATATCAATAATGGCTTGTTTTTCATTTCTGACTTTTAACAGGCCAGCATATGTGGGAGTTCTTAATTTTTTGACAACCTGTTTTATTTACAAATGAAATATTTAATTTTTAAATAAATGTATTATATTTATTTACAATTATTTAAATATTAACCACCACAATGATTAAAATTATATTTATTATATATTTTATAAATCATTGCAAGCTTTTTTTTTTTTTTTTTATTTTATTAAAAAGAGAATCTACAATCTATACAACAATAGGTATGTACATTCATTAGATTAGATAAAAGAATATAACAAACAACATGAATAACAAGATTTTGGGGAATTACCCAGTGGTAACACCCAGCACTAATTGCAAGCTTAAGGTTTTATACTTTTATTAATCTTACTTTTCTCGCCCGAGTAATTACATTTCTAATAGACTGAATTTTAAGGCCTTCTTCAACAGCTAGGTTCAATGTATGCGCGGCACATCTGACTTTTAAGGTTAGGGGTATAGGGTTAATAGCATCAACAACTTCATTTTCAAAAATTTCAGGCTCATTTTCAACGTCTGTAATTTAATTTATGTTATAATAACTGTACATTTTTAAATATTAAATACTAAGTACCTACTAACATATTCATATTGGTCAATGACCCATATACAAATATAAGAAACTTTTAAAACAATTCAATATCTACCAATTTGAGTATTTTCGTTGTCATCCACTTCATCATTTATTGCAATAATGTCACTCATTCTTATCATATTGGGAGCGTTGTCACTGGTTATAGAAAATAATTGGTTTTTAGTTAAACCGTGTTTTTGAAGAACATCAAGTACCTAATTAATGATGTTTAAACAAAATATTAGATATATTTTTTTAACTTTTTAAGTATTGTATTTTAATTTGTTATGACATAAAAAGTATAACTAAGAAGTTGCAGAGTCAAAGTTCTTACCATTGTCTTCAAATTTTCTGATGTATGACCTCCCAATACTTCACCAATAGATAACGTTTTAATTTTTAAATCCATTGTATCACCGAACATATATTGCACATTGATACCGAGAAATGACCTATTATGACGGGTAACACCATCAATTTTTAAAGACACCATATGATTTTTCATATCATTTGATATTTCTTCACATACACTAGAAGCCGTCGTTGTTATATGTTCCCTTAAATTTTGAGAATTAATAGATATACCTAGAACATATAAATATAATTATAATTTTTTTAATAAATTGATTAAGTAGTACCTATAATATACAACTTTTAATTAGGTAGTTATACAAAATTGTAAATATACTTAATATGTATTACCTGTCCCAAACGCTTCAAGAATAGGATTAAGAATTTTTTTAAATCCGGAATCCTGCATCAAACTAAAGGGTCTCCCATTAACTGTCACTAATTCAACACAAGCATCTAGTAATTCCTGTTGGTTTATGTCTATGCGAATAGATTTCTTTTGAACTTTGACAAATTGTAACATTAATGACTGTTCATTTTTTCTCTTTAAAAATAAAAAGTTATTATTGTTAGATACCTACACATTTACTGAAAAAGTAAACATAATTTTATTATTAAAAAGGACAAATATTAAATAGATGATTTATTTTTATCTTTTCTCTCTGGATCTCTAGTCAATTATATTAATAAATCATAATTAATAATATTTATTATTTAATGTATTTAATATTTATATACTTTATTAGTTATTAGTTATTACTTACCATAGCTTTATCATGTAACTGGACATTTTCAATACGAGCACCAGATTTGGCCAACTTGGCCTCCGTTAAATCTTTGTACTCATTTTTGTGAAGGGCAAAAATGTGTTTCTCCAAGTTTGATGAATGCTTGCCAGATATATACTTGGTACATCCCACTACATTACATTTACTTGTGTTTTTATTTATATCATACGTAAAATACATTTCAAGAACAGGGTTCTTCATTTTTAATTTCCGTGTATAATATAATATGTAGTTATTCTTTAAAGTTTAAATAATTTAAATCTTAACCACTTTAAACACTTTAAACAACAACTTCAAAATAACATTATTGACCAATGTATAAAATATAAATTGTGACAGACGACAGTATTAAAATATCGTAAATTCTAAATGGACTAAGCCCCTATTTCACCAACTATTTCGTAATAGCCAATAGGAATCAGCGCGTGAGGACGACGGTCGACGACGATGTTTATGACGGTATTTATAATATAAATTATAATATAGTTATACAATTAGGTATACCTATATATATGTGATATTCACAAATCACAACAGATAAGCAATACTCGACGGCAATTAATTGGGGAAAAAAATTTAAAAATAGCTGGGAAATTAAATTCAACTATAATAATAATTATTGTAATCATGACATATTTCAAGTATTAAATTCCACGAAAAAAACCGTTAATTTTTTGTTCGGGAATAGGTTTTGGTTATATAACCGGGATTGAAAATACGAGGTAATCGCTTTGATGTTAATATTTAGATATTTACCTTGATTACCGATAACTAATTACCGCTTCCAGCATTCCAAACCTAAAAGCGGTTATCGGTTTTCGGTTCTCAAATTTACGGTTTTTTACCGGTTTTCGTTACAAACCGGTTACCGGTTTTAAGCCCTGATTCAAACTAAAAAAATTCTTATCTTTGTCCCGTATTTTCTTATTTTATATCTGGCTACCCTATACGCATTACTGCCCGCCTATTCTTAGCTTTGAGGACTGAATCCTTGTTCGTGATTCTCACGGTATCATTAGGTAGCTTCCATACTACTCTGGTGCGTTTGGAAGCCATCCTCGCACGAGACCAAACCCCTTGGCCACCTGTTTCTCTTGTAGCGCTAAATGGACCTTCTTCCTCACCCGACAAGTAAAGCCAGACTTCTTCCGTTGACGGAGTTCTTTCAATCCGGCGTTCTGTGGTTGTTGCTACATGGGACCTCGCGTCAGTGGCTACACGCGTGTCTAGTGAGGTTAACAGCTTGAAGGCGCTGTCGACTGCTGTTATGTCGGAGTCTCCAGAAAGTACTTT
>NW_021771014.1:12235-33406 GCF_005508785.2 Acyrthosiphon pisum | reverse complement strand
TCGGCATTCGATAACCGCTGGCAGTCGTTAGGAGCGCTGTAGGCAAACACTGATGCCTGGTGACTGGTATTCGTTATCCCTACTTAACCCTTCAGAGCCGGAGTAAATTTTTTTTTTTAATTTATTGTTTTTTGGACTTAATTAGTCTTATTAGACTATAGTATGACCAAAAAAAATAAGTTTTGATAAAAATCAATTATATTTTTTTTAGAACAAAGCGTTACCATTTGGTTACGCTTGGCGCTGACATTGCATATAAATATTATTAGTATTATATGGTACTAACTACTATGATTACAAGTATAAGAATAATATGAAGTAAAAATGTTTCTTTATTATTATTTATGAATTTAGAATTATAATGATAATACAAAGTAAATGTATAAGTTCTTATTTTTCATGGAATACTCGAAAACATGGAATACAAAGTCGTAAATCACATTTCATACACATAGTTCGAACATGTGATTTACAGTTGTCTCCAGCACAACGACGTCTTTTCTTGTTTGGTACTTCACTTACCCAATGATTCATTTGGTCATATCGCAATTCATCTGAAATTCTTGCATTCGAAATTGATGTTTTTGATTTAGATGGACGTCCTCCCTGCTTTCCTGGCTGACCATATTTAGTTAGATAAGTAGAGGCAATTTCGCGTTTGAAGTCTAACTTTGTGCAAGTCCTTCCACTTTTTTTTGACAAAACCCATGCATTATTTATTGCCACGTAAGTCAACTAAGAGATTAAATCCGGTGAATAAGTTATCGAAATAAATAGAATATGATAAATTTTTTTTTTCTTCTGGTAAATCATCAAGCATAATCATCAATGGAGTAGCAGCTTTACGATATTCATCTTCGTAAACTGTGTTTGAATTCGGAGATTTGCCTTGATATATATCAAAGTTTAGAAGATATCCAAAATCTGTTGTAAGACACCATGCTTTATACCCGAAACGAATAGGCTTACCCCTTAAAAATTGTTTACAACCATGTCTACCGTAATATTTAATCATAGATTCATCATACGATAAATATTGATAAGGCTGAAAGTTTTTTAGAAAGTTCACTTTTAGTTTTTCAATTAAAGGTCTAAGTTTGAACATTTTATCTGAAGTATTTATATTCATATTATCCGCACAATGTAAAAACCGCGAAATTTGAAGAAACCGATCATGGCGCATTGCATTACTCACCATTTCATTTTTCATATCTTTTCCATCTTCCCAATAATATCGCTTACCCGGGAGTGAATTATAACCACTTATAATGAGAATGGAAATAAAGCATTTTAATTCTTCAACTGTGATATTAGGATCTTTGTTATTGGATAACATGGCATATTTGTTTGACTCGGACACCAAATGTTCAAAAATGTCATTAGTAAACATTAGTTCAAAAAGTTGAACGCAAGAGTATAAAGAAAATTTTGAATAATCAATGACAGGAAATGGTTTAAAATTATTGCATTGATCTCCTTGTACCCATGCACCTGGTTCGGATCTACGAGCTGATTTTTCAGCCAATATCTGGCGTTTTTTTTTTTTTATCTACTCTTATGGTTTCATCTGTTTTTTTATGATCATTTATAAATTCTCCGATTCGAGAGTTATTAGAAAATACAAGTTCAGCAGTTGAAGCTAGTTGGGGACCTGATCAATTATCTAATATTCCCCCTTCTTCCTCGTCACCAGAATCTTCGTCAGTAAGTATACTCGGATTAGGGGGCGTAATGTATACATCTGGAGTACCAAATTCTTCGCTAATTTCGGGCTCATTGTCTAATATATTTAAAAGTTCTTCTAAAGTAAAATCATTCCTAAAAATGTTAACAAAAAATACTTATAGGTAGTTATTTACTTTGAAAAATCTATAATATTATGTGTCTACAATACTACACGTGTAGTATGTTTTTTTATGGTTCAAAATAATTTACAAAAATGTTCTATGTTATGCATCATAATATAAAATACGAAAATATACTAAATCAATTATAAATATATTTTTGTAAACCAATATAATATGTAATCAAATCATCAATGAGTCTACTCAAAATAAATAAAAATTGTATTTTTTGTATACAGCACATGAACATATTTCTAACGCCCAAGAGCGTGTATCACATTGAACATATTATGAACGTACTATAAACGCCTAACACCTAACACTCAGGTTTATACACGATTGTATGAAAGAAAATAATTGCCAATGTTCAAATAATATATTCAACGTCTTATAATACTAGTATTGAGCACGACTGTATAAAAATACTACGAAAAAATAATAGGTTCATATAAATATTCTACATACGCTAAAGGTATATCCATTATTTTTGTTCGCGGAATATCGATAATTACTGAAGGCGGCGTGTTCAAAATGAAATGAACATCACAAAATACCGAAAAATGATTACACGGGTTTGTTAGAGTAATAAACAATTGATATTTGTGTATTTCGACTAAAAATAGCTTTGTAGATAAGAAATACGGGCGTTGGAACAACACATGTTTACTGTAACCATATGGTTACGCGAGGCGCTGAAGGGTTAAAATTAGTGATGGGAACAATCGAGTGATTTCGACAACAGGCGCGTCCGCAAGAAGGGGGGCGAACGCCCTTTCGCCCCCCCCCCCCATACTAATTTTGAATGTATAAAATTACTATTACCTATGTCAACAAAATTCTAATTTATTGTTATACCTAAGTAGAAAAAACTAAATCTCCACAAAGATAATAAACTGTTATCGAGATAAAGATAATAACTAGTAACCACAGATATGTATAATAACTAGATACCCGACTTCTTCTTATCAATGACGCTGGCAGCCATTTACAACTAGGGCAAATTAGTATTATCAGTATATATGTATATATAAGTAAAAATGTATATGAATAAATGTAAACATTGCCAAAGTTGCAAATGGATTCGGGAATCATAATTTAATAATGTTGTTGTATATGGAGTCGGGTATCTAGTTATTATACATATCTGTGCTAATAACTAGTAATAATTATTTGGTATCGGAATAGTGTATACGGGTATCGGTTTATAGAAGAACGCAGCACATATTGTTATCGCTGTATGTAATGTACAGTACACGTCTACTACCAAGATCTATAAAGAAGAGGTTAGCTAGTAACCAGAAAACGCGGTGATTGGCCGTTACGAGTGACGTAGTCAATAGACCTTATTAAAAATATTAATTCATGGTCTATAGGTGGTTTATATGCTGTAGGCGCATAAACATTTTTAATTATAATTAAACTATAATATGAATGTGAATATATTTATTAATAATGTAATTATTTAATAAATAACCAATTTATTATGTAAATGTCGCATCCATTAAGTAAAATAGTTATATTCTGTGGTGAAATCAACAATTTCGTGAACTGGATGTCCAGTTAGTGAAATTCACCAAGCTCAGCTATAAGAGGGTGCAGGAATATTTTAATACACAAAAACACAAGCACGTAGACCACAGGTTATGCAAAACTCGTGTTTGTATAACCTGTGTGCCAGAGGAGGCGTCGCACGACGCGGGTCCCCAAAATCTATTGCTACCACAAAATGATGTTTCCGGCTAGTGTCAGCCAAAGCCGTTTTTCCCAGTAACCCTGTGAGGGCACACCATGAGTGATATGGTGTGTCGCCTCCCGTGGGCCGAGAAAAACGTGCCATCACTTTTATTTTCACCCGAAATGACAATATATTTATTATAATATTATTTTATAATTGCCATGTGCCAGTCCAACAATATTATTTCATACTTGCCATGTACCCAATTTATTATATTACGTTATTACGTGCCCAATTTATTATATTACATTATTATGTGCCAGATCTTATTATTTTAAAATGATGTGATATGTCACTTATGTTAATTTATTATATTATTGTAATAGCCAAATTTTAATTATTATTTTTATTTCTCTTTCCCCACATAAATCCTCGGCATTCATTTGCCGTTGCGTGTGCAAAACCTATGAGTTCCACCGACGTGGCCCTCGGGCCACCACGCGGTGCGGCTCATAGGTCACGGCCGAAGTGTTCCCCTTCGGTCGTGGGTGGTTTTTAGTAGCCTCAGAACTACTGGAAGCTCGCAAATATTTAACTTAAACACCCCAAATCTGCGTCAACGATTGTTAAATCATTTGTGCAGGTTTGTAACCACACAATTTTAATTTGTACAACCTCCCAAACACCTGAAAAATCCATTACAAAAACGCGGGTGCCAGCGTAACGTTACTCTAGCACCCGTTTTTTTAAATATTTAATTTAAACACCCCAAATCTGCGTCAACGATTGTTAAATCATTTGTGCAAGTTTGTAACCACAAAATTTTAATTTGTACAACCTCCCAAACACCGCAAAATACATTATAAAGAAAGCGGGTGCCAGCGTAACGTTACTTCAGCACCCGCTTTTTTAAATATTTAACTTAAATACCCCAAATCTGCGTCAACGATTGTTAAATCATTTGTGCAGGTTTGTAACCACAAAATTTTAATTTGTATAACCTCCAAAACACCTGAAAAATCCATTACAAAAACGCGGGTGCCAGCGTAACGTTACTCTAGCACCCTATTAGTAATAGGATATTAATGCTACTGTAATGGGCATGTATTAGAAGGTATTATAACCGCTTTTACTTATTCGAACCATACTATGCGGTTCTCCTTGTAAAAGAATTTAGCATAATAACCTATGAGCACAAGACGGTGGTTTCTTCAATACGACAACAACAACAACTTTTACGACCACACCCAAGGCACCTGCGAGTTCCGTATACTGACCAGATAAAAGGAGCTGACAGCATATATAAGGGAGACAGGAGCACAGCCTGATCAGATGTACCTGGACCAGCAAGAACGAAGTCACTTCACGCCACCAGCCATTATACACCGCTACACCGCTACTACCACGAAATAGTTCTACATAATACTATATTTTGATTGTTCTATATTATTAAACACATATTATTACTTTGAAATTAGTGTTATTATTTCAAATCACAACATCGTTTGGATTCTGAAAGGGCTGCACGTCGAGTCTTGGTTTAAAACTGTAAAAGTTGAAATACTTGATGGCGACCGAAGGTGGAAATGCGGTCGGTTTTTAAAACTTATGAGAGAGCGTGTGATGAATGCACACGAACAATTAATCAAGTGTAATATAAAAAAAAAGCTTGAATGCGTGCACTTGATTTTGACAATAAGTCTAGACAGATAACTTCCAAAAGAAATTTGAAAAAAAAAAATCATCACTATATCATAGACTCTATATCATATGACCTCATCAGGTCCATGATATAACACTATCTGGTGTTGAAATTTAGAAAGATTGTAATCAAAACAGAACCAACTAACCATGGAAGAATAACCATACTGTTCTGTTTGAAAGTAATTTTGTTATGCACTTCCCCAACTTCTCCTTTTCCCAACAGCTATATCACATTATTGCATGATGAAATGTGTGTGTTTTCTAAGCGCAGATTTTTAGCGTATAACAACAAACAAATATCTATAATAAAGTTAGACAGCCAGTTTTTTCCAGACAATACATTAAACTCTGAGAAATGCAGGTCGGACATGATGTTAGAATTGTTATCACTTATAAGTTACTATATTTTCCAACCACATAATCTTTATTTTTTGGCATCTTAATTGGTTTATAGTACGCCAAATCTTTAGAGAGCATATTTTGGTGTAAATCCATAGCTAGCTAGTCGAAACGGAGATTTATGACTGCCAAGTGTCGAAACTGATTTTATTAAACAATCGTCCAATGGCTAACTCAAATCATGTCGTTGTTCATATGCTCATCAACAGTAGTCGAAGACTGGGATTTTTAATGGCAGGGCTTTGAAAGCACAGTAATTGGTGTGTTGGTGATGTCTGTGTTGTTTCTCTTTTTTACCCCAACTTTCTATTACCTCCAAATGGTTATAGCTAGAAATTTCGGAGAAAGATTTTTCTTTTTACATTTCTTTTGGTAGTTATCTGCCTAGACTTATTGTCAAAATTAAGTGCACGCGTACAAGCTTTTTTTCTGATATTACACTTAATTTGTTTGTGTGCATTCATCACACGCTCTCTCATAAGTCTTAAAAACCGACCGCATTTCCACCTTCTGTCGCCATCAAGTATGCAACTTTTACAGTTTTAAACCAAGACTCAACGGTAACATTACTCTTGCGTATTTCAGTGCCATTGTTGACTTAATTTTTCACAATAGGTGTCCAAAGTGCTAAGAAAGGTACACACTTGACTATAAACTCGCGTAAATAGGATTCGTCGTAATATTCATTACTTATATTATCAGAATTTACAGAATAATCTAATGAAACGTTAGATTTAACATGTTCTTTGATAGACTGAAATCTACAGTAGGTACAACATGGAATTACTAGTGTCGGATTCGCAAAGAAATGTATTTATTTATTCAGAATAATCTTTGCCTTCGTTGTTCAATTCATTCGACTATTGTTGGTTAATATTACACTTGTCATAAGTTTAATTTTTTAATTCGCGAATTTATTGAAGGCTTAGATATACTTTATGGGAACACTAATTTATGTAGCTGTTCCTATTTTTCATTTGCATAGACATTATAAATTAGTATGTGGAATGTGGATAGGTGAACGGAACATAACATAATTAATTTAAATAAAAACAATTAACATAACATAATTACATAATTGTTAAACTTCAGTATGGTAGACAATACTACTACAGTAGTAAACTTATCTGTTTCCTTAAAATGTGATATCTAACAAATTACATCGTTTAACAATTTAAACTTTTAATTAATCAGTTAAAAAGTTATAATGTACAATGTACATTTGTTAGAACGTGTATTCGAATTAGAGCGATTTATAACCTAACTTCTAATTAATATTGGTTTGTCATAAACATAATGTAATGATGACAATAATATGTTTTGTATAATTATATAGGGCATTTTTATATGAATGAAAAGTAGAGAAAACTATTAAATATCTAGGATCTACACATTTAAATTCAGATATAGATTTAACACCATGAAATATATTTAAATGGTTAATTAAATTAGAATTTAAACTAAATAAAACAAGAAGACATTGTTTTTAGTTTACCTACTTAAATAAAATAAAACAATGAAAAAGAATAAAAAAAAATACTGTTATACAAAACAAGTGCTTATGAAATATTATATCAATTAAAAACATGTTAACTTGTGTTATGCAATAAAAAAAAAAAAACCGAATATTGGAAAAATAATATATTAAGTTTCGCAAAACAAAATGTATTGATATAGAAAATATAATTATAAATTGTTTAAATCATTTATCTACATTCTACTGATAACATTTTTTTATCATATTTAAGACTAATGTCATAAATAGTGAAGGGCATAAACGAATGATTTCGAAAATTTTGTTCAGTCCTATAAATTAAGGAAAAACAAAGCAGGTACATGTTACTGTAACAATAGACACAATAATTTGATAATAAGAGATATGGAGTTCGAGTTGGTCGAAAACTTCAAATATCTAGGGGTGGAATTGAGCGTGTCGGGCAATAACCACAACCCAGACAGCATTTTGTAACGATAATATTATAATAGTATTATAATAACGTTAAACTAATATTATTCGTGATAATAATGTTATAATAATATTATTAAACAAAAAATTGCTGTCTGGGAAGGAAATACAAAACAGAATAAGTTTAGCTAACAAGTGCTTCTTCGGATTAAAGACAATATTAAAATCTAAATTAGTTTCAATCAGATCTAAACTAACTTTATACAAAGTAATGATACGTCCGATAGCGATATATGCGTGTGAAATCTGGCAAGATTTGAAAGAAAGGTGTTACGACAGATTTTTGGCCCCAGAAGAAATCAAAACACGGGAGAATATGAGCGAAGAAAGAATAGAGAGGTAATAAGCATGTTAACCCTTTCACTACCAGACGATTTATACTCTGTAACATGTCCCTGTCACATAAATTTGACTGTTTTCTTATTTTTTTTCTTACTTTTAATATTTTGAAAGATGTAACAAACAAATCTATAAAGTTAAAAAAACTCAAAAATCATTATTTACTTAGTAATTCAAATTTCAAGAAATGTATGCCATGGTTTCCCAAAAATGCAGTAATTACCGGCTATTAGAAATGAAATCAACATAAAACACCATATTCAAACAATTAATATTTATTATGTTATGTTATACACTTTTAAATAATATAAATATATTATATTTATAATTATGAAAATAGAAAAAAAAAATTATAATTTAGTCAAAAATATTTTTCCTGGGTGTGGTAAATTTTAAAACACGGGACTGGACACAACCCTACATCATACTTTATGCACAATGCACATTGCACATGTATGTTGTGTCTTTTCTTTTATTGAATTTGTTCTGGCTTGCTGAACATCGTCTTTGTGGTTTTAATTTTTTTGATGTAGGTGATACTATCGAAGGAAAGTTTCGTCCTTGTAAACGCTCTGGTATACACGTGTTTGAACGGCGACATATATTTTGCTCTTGTGTTGCATACTTAGTGAATATTTAACGTATCAACTGGAACTGGAAGTCTGCAAGGCTAGTATTTAGTCCAGTGCAAGTTTTATAAGCAGAGTATGCGTTCTAAAGTGAAAGATCAATCAATTGAAAAAATAATTTTTTATACCACTTGATTGTTCTTCTTACATATTCAACTGAACTCAAAAGCATGTGCGTTTTGTCGATTGGCCCCATGCTTTCATTATAATGCATTACTGCTACTGGTTTCAAAATTGCATTACATTGATAATCATTTTTTCCAATATGTACCATTTTGTCTTCAAACTGAGAAGTGACCATAAATACAACCCTACGATCTTTCCATTTTACTTCTAACATAGTCTTTGTATGTTGGCTTTAAGTTCGTCTAACTTTTAATTTGGCTAATAGGTCGGCAAACCTTTTCAATTTTTTCGAACTATCCCTGTGACGTTGGTATTTTTCTTATGAAGATAGTTAGCCAAGGATGGTGATAAATACCAATTATCTATGAATAATTTATGGCCTCTATTCAAATATGGTTTGATAAGTGTGTTCACAACAGCACCAAAAATTCCAAGGCTAGGGTCAATTTTTTTATACTCAGTGGTACTCCCAGTATATATAATGATGTCAAGTATAAAGTCGGTTTCAACATTACACAACTCAAATATTTTAATGCCAAAACTGTGACGTTTGGTTTTGATTAATTTTTTTAACGATAATCTTCCTTTCCAAAGCACTAAACTTTCATCAATAGCTAAATTTTCAAAAGAAATCATTGCTTCTTTGAAATGTTTGGTTATTTCTTTCAAAGGCGCACTTTTGAAAGTCTGTCCCCTGGTACTTTATCTTCATTCTGGCTAAAATGAAACATTCACAATATAATTTGGTATCTTTTGCGACTCATGTATTTGCCAAATATTGGTTGATAAGATAAAGGGTCCATGGACCAGTAGTCTTGTATTTCTAATTTTTTGTTCCTGGCCATAAGCATTGTTATTACTAAAAACACGGACATCTCTTCACAACCTACATCTACCCATTGATTGACTCTAAAAAAATAAAAATAAATTTATAATTACTTGTAAAATGTAGGTGTAACTTATTATAAAAAAGAATATATTTCATCTCTCTAGGTCATATTTTGTAGAAGTATAATATCTCTTTCTATCCATAATTTGTTACATTTACATAATATAAGTGTATCAAAATAAAATGTAAAAAATCTAATTTATAGTCCAAACACAAATTTGTAATGTAATTTGCAATGTTTGTTTATAATAACTCAATAACATCCTTTGAACAATTTTGTCTGTATAATATTATATAAGCAGTCATATTTTTTAAATATCTACCTAGAACCAGGTGTAACGTTGTCAAGTTACTGGCAGTAGCTATTTGTCTCAAATGCAACCTTCCCCAATAAGCTTGGGGTAACAAATGCCTCTAAAAAATCTAAAATGCTTGACTGATCTGATAGTCCAAATTCTGCTTTGTTTACACCATTCTAAGAGTAAAATTAATTAGTACAAAATTGTATGCACAAATAGTTATATTACCTTAGAAGGATCAAAATCGTGAATTTTTGGTACAAAGTTTCCACGTTTTTTCCAAATCAAATTTTGTATACACGGTTAATTTTTTCTTGCGTGCAGTGGGTATAAATTGAGGTACATCAGATCGACGTTTTGGTTCAAAATCTAATAAATAATTAATATAAAAACTTTTGGGTGAAACCTATTGCTTGTTGAGTAAGAAATAATTATGTAAAACAAATAGATTACTTTAAAGTTTTTCTTTAACAGCGTCCTCAAAATTTATATAATCAAGAAAATCATCATAAGAATCTATATCTTGTAAGATTTCAACTAGACTTTCTGCAATTTGAGCGTCGGAAAGCATTATATTGTCAAATAAAAAACTATTATAGCAATACTTGTGCACGAACTTTGTACGTACTAATTCATATTGATAATAAATAATAAATATTTATACAGCTTAAAAATGAACCATTTATTTGAGAAACGACGTAAGTCACAAAAAGGTGATTCGTAGAAAATAAGAGAAAACTGTTTTTACGCTACCAGTGATATATGGTAAATAAACCGTGATGCCTAATTCCTAGAACTCCTCGAGATACACATTTAAAAAAAAAAAAAACTAAATTTAGCCCAGTGAGGGGGGGAGTGGGGTCCATTCGAATTTGGTGGAATTATGTTGTTTCTACAATAAACGATTCTTTGTGGTGTAAATACTTGACTGAATTACCATAGATTCATGTTGGACTTAGGTACGTTTATACTCAAATAATCGTAGTCGGCCTAATTACGACTAAAAAATATTATTTTCATTTTTCATTAATAAAAAGACATAAAATTACTGCAACAAACTCATTTTATTGGTATATAATATTATTAATTTTATTTTATCGAATTTAAAACAATTTCTATTATATTATTAACAATCGGGGTTTTGATATTCATCCAGAACCACGTCAGTCGTTTTCCACTGGTAAATCCTCTGGTAGAACTTCATATAGCGAGGCGGAATGTACATCTCAAACTGTTTTAAGTCTGTAATTTTATTTTTGTTGATCGGTACACCACCAGGACTTGTGACATTTGTCGGAAACTGCAGTGGAGTAGGTTTTTTATTGCTGGCATTTAGATTGAATGTATCCACGAGTAAGCCATCGATATAGTTTTTAGCTTTTATGATACCTGGAAATTCTTGAGAGTAACAAAACTCGCGGTAAGTTGAAATTTTAAAAGTTCGTTTGTCGTTTTTCCTAACTTTCTTACCCTTGGATAATACTGACAACGTATTTTTTTTATAATACGCCATCCACCAACTTTTGAAATCGAGAATATCTAATGACTTAACTAAACACACGCGAAAACGATTATTATGTGCCACCGAAATAATCAAACGCATGTACTCCTTGACAGAGTAGACCTGACCATAGCGTTTGATTACACATTTGACGATTGCAAAATCGCGATCACGTGAAAGAAATGAATGCCCTCGAATAGGTAGATAGTGGTGAATAAACGAGAACCTTGTTTCAGCAAGAGCACAACAAAATCTAATTTCTGTATGGTTACGATTTTGGCCACCACAGCCGTCCGAAAAAACAAATAATTTCGTGACCTTTTTTGAAATATTTTGCTCGTCACCCAGGTACATAGAACCTTTTGAAAAACGAACATACTTCGTTTGGACCTTTTCCGCCGATTTCTTCGTGGTATAAGACATGGTTGCCTCTCCAGTTTTCTCATTGTGAATACAAAAACAGTTCACTGTAAGCTGTCGCAAGTAGAATGCTGATTGAATGGGAACTTGCGGCTGCGAAAAATTTTGCATATAATCCATTGAAATGATCCAACACTATCATCATTTTGGTACAGTTGTATCAATTCTGATTTTTTTGAGTAAAACTTTTTAGCTCTCCGGCAGTGAACAATTTTTTCCGCCGCTACTACACGTTTTGCCGTATCATTAAGTTCTTTACTCTTCAACTTTATTGTCATTTCCTCGCATGTCAGACATGTGTCGACTTGAGGACGTCCAAAAGATAATGAAAAATGTTCATGAAACACTTTTGAGTAAAAAAAATAGTTTACAGGTTCATCTGGGTAGACTTCCTTGAACATTGAAAACATAATTAAGATGTCTAATTTTTCGCTGAGATATTCTCTTATTTTACTGGCATAATGTGTTTGTTTACGAGGAAATGAATTTATGTGCTGAACAATTTTCAGTATTGTCTCCGGTGACTTGGCATTCCCTGGCTTTTGTTTTCCACGCTGATCTTTAGGTGACTTATTCTGTTTTAATAAAGTAGTTAAACGTTGAATCCTTCCCTGTTTTATGCAGTGTATACCCAAAAAAGCATTTTGACATACCAAGTACATTTTTGACTACGTGTTTATTCTGTATTTAAATTGTTTGTCGTGTAGCTTTGTTTTCGCGGGAGTGTTAAGTTCAGGTTCGTTTTCAACAGGATTCAACTGTTTACGTGGTCTGCGACGTTGCACATCTTCCAACGATATCAGTGAAGAAAGATATGCATCTTGTGCATTTTTTGTATCAAATGACCGAAATCGTTCATATATTTCGTTGCGGTCTCCAACAACGATTCGGTTATAACAATTGCAACGGCATCTAAACAAATAGGAACAATCAATAAATAACACAAGAAATCGGAAAAAAACGTACCTAACAATATTTTACTTACGTCTTTTACGTACTCTTTTTTTGGGGAAATAGCCGGTACCGATTTACCTTTCCAATTAACATAAACTTGGCCCTTAACTCGAGCATTACGAATTACTTCGGATCTGTACTCTTCAGTATTACGTACACCTCTCTGTCGTTTTCGCGGTGCTTCCTCTGACGATGACATTTTACAGAATAAAATAATATTATTAACTTAAAAACACTAAACACAATATGAAGGCGACAAATTATGACAGTATCAATACTATTATATAGTATAAAGAACAGAATCACAGAATCACACTATAAAATAATAATAATATTAATTATTAATAGTCCTTGGTGGTAATCAGTGGTAATCAGTAGTAATCAGTAACTAGTAATCAGTGGTAAATCACGTGATGTAGAAGAGAAACAACGTAAGTTCAGGACTTAAGGCGGGTTCAAAACTGCCCTATTTTGATTAGATACCAAGTTGGTAAAATATAATAGATACCATAGGTATTAGATAGATAAGATAACAGTAAACAAATCTACCAAGACGTGAACATTGTGACCAGCACGATCAAAAGTTGAATTAATTCAACTTCGCGGTATCGTGTTGGTCGACACGATCATATTTTATTATCACATTTTGGTGAACCAATCAGAAAAAAGGATTTTGCGCGACACGACACGACACGGGCAGTTGTGAACCCGCCTTTACGTTGTTTCTCTTCTATACTGATTATTTACAGTGGTGCCACCGTTTTAAAATTGAATATTTATTTTATAAAGGTTCACACATGATCTGTCTATCATTTGATAACACATTCCACGCATTATCTCAATTTGTGATATTTTGTGACTTATGTCGTTTCTTAAATAAATGGTTCAAATATAAAAACAATATACAAAAAAATATAAATAGAACGACCAAGAATTACTTATAATATTGCCATTGATACCGATGTGTGACTGTTGATAAAGCATCACACGTGCGCGCAATAATTTACCACATTCTGGGATGCACTACTTGCAATACAAATTTTAATTAATTACAACAACCAGATAAATGAAGGTAGAATCGAGATTTTGGTATCATTAAATTCGTTATTTTTTTTATCTAGATAATGAACCTTTTCCCGTAGTTTTCCGTAATATTTTAATTGGTTAGAACGTAATAGTACGTCGGTTGCAGTGTAAGGGTTAAAAGACTCAAATATAATAGCTACTATGAAAAGCAAAAGGATAAGCTGGGCAGGGCATGTATGGCGAGGTCGAGAACAGACAATCGGTCAGGTGACCTGCTGGAAGCCGAAGAGCAAAAGACATTTTTTTGGCATGATGACTAAGAGTCGGATTGATTAATAATATAAAAAAAAATCCAAAAGTTATAATCTACGAAAACACTCATTACTTAAGTTAAATTACTTAACAATATACCTTTGTTTTAATAACTTTTGACGCAATTTTTGATTAATGTTTTAGATTTAGGCGGGGATATGAGTGTATTGGTTTTACAATGTTTTTTTCTGTGTTAGTTTACACATTTAAAAATATAAAATATGACTTCGCCCTCCTCCCTCCAGACATGTCTCTCCTAGACTAGATGAGTGTATACTGTATAACGCCTGCTGTATGGGTTATAAATGCTACACGTACACTCGAAAGTCCAAACCTACTCCCCTAGTACTTTCCAATACAGTAGAAAAGCTGGCAGCTGCTGCAGAATGAAAGCCCCGGTTAATAAATAAAAACTAAAATATTAATCCACTAGATAGTGACACATGTGCATGACTATTCCCTGTCCGGTCATTAGGAGCACGGATTCCATTATCAAGTTGCCAGACCTAATAATCTAAGACCGTGGCAAGGTGTATTGATAAGGTGTCGTCACTTGTTTGAAAACTTGATTGAAAATTTTACCACAGACAGTCGTCACCACCGGAAGCGCTGTATGTCCTAAAGAGGCCGAAAAACGAACGCTTTTGTACACCAAAGCCATAGAAAATTGAAAATATATTATGATTTAAGGAATAAAATTAAAAATTTTTCATTGTATAATTACTTTTTGATCTAAATTATTTGTATGCATGTATTTAAATAATTTCTTTTTATCAAATACAGTCATTAATATTATTAAATATTGTCATTTTTAAAAGTCCTACCTATTCCAAAAAAATATATGAAAAATGTAAGAATTACCTATTGGTAATTCACTAAATTATCATACATAATTATTTCAGAGTGTTATAATTAACAAATAATAATTAATAATTACATGGACATGAAAAGGGAGGGCCAGAGGGGGCTTAGACCACTCTGAGCCATCTTAAGGCCTCTCTAAGATAATATGTACATAATTTTAATATATAGCCAAACTTTATTATAATATATTATACCTATAATTTATGAGATAAAAAATGTGCTATAAATAATTATTAAATATACTCAGACTCAAGGAATCTACTGGAAAAATTTTAGTAATTTAGTATTTATAATATTACCTATGAGCTATCCAAAATTCAAATGCTTATATTTGTAATACCTTTTGTCCTTTTTATAAGCATATAGTTGTATAAATATATATAAAATGACAAGGAAAACAGCTGTCTGCAAGCCACCCGTGGAACGGAAAACGCCAGCCAAGTGAAACCGTGGCGTAAAAAATTTAACACCGCTCCGTTTCTACGGTCCGCCCGACCCGTTCCCGGCGATTCCTTGGCGCGTCCAATCGCGTGCCTTCGCCGCGGCGGCGGCGGTCGGTTGGTTTTCAAATGTTTCAAAAATAAACGTTTTTCAAAAAATGTTACGGTTTTTACGCCGTTTTTCACTTTTTCGACATTTTATCATCCCCGTCACTCCTCTATTCACATATAGTTTGTTTGTTTGAAAGCCACCGATGTGCGGTTTGTACGCGATATCGTACCAGCGTCGGTCGTTCCCTAATAGCACAAAGTCAACCATCAGACTGCCACTGTATGTCCTTATAGGGTAGTGGGCAATTTAGAAAAGTAGTCTGTGGGACGTCCGATGGATCCCCTAATGTCCGCGTCCAGGGATAAACCTTCCAGGGATGTACATGGGAAATCCTTTTTTTTCCTTATTTAAGTCCAACCATATGCCAACAGGTTACCCATTTACTGCCATTTGATTACCAACATACCTCCTTTTGGTAACCAATAGACTAACTTTCGGATACTTATAGACTATCAGTTCACCATCTATAATGATTAGTGATTACCAATGAAGTTGAAATTATAATTTATAAATAAATAAATTAATAAATAATTAAATAAATAAATAATTAATATATTTATATATAAACAAACATTATGAATAATAATAAAAATAATTTTAAAACTAATTGTATTTGAAATTAAAAATGTGATGATATTTTTTTTAACAATAATATATAATTTAATCAAAAACATTGGAGATCCAAATTAAAATTTGTAATTGACATATATGTATATTGTATACATAATAAATATTAAATTTACAATACATGGTAAGTTATTAAAAAAAATATATATAATTTTCCAGTTACAAAATAATATCATATTAATGTGAGATCTATATTAACTTGTAATATTTACATATTTGTGTTTTGTTAATACATTTAAATATTTACATAAATACTATATTGAAATAGTAATGTGCTTTCAAATTTGCAATAAACATTATAAATATTTAATAGTTATAGTAGAATATAAAATAAACTCAAAAAATAAATAACAAAAAATTTTTAAATTTTTAATATTATATTATTTTATAAATATTAAATAATTATAAATGGTATAATAGTAATAATAACAATATAAATAACTATATTATATTAATAAATATATTTGGTACTACATTTGAATATTTACATGTGTACGGTATATACACAGAGCATATACTTATATACTTATTGATCACAATACTAGTATGTATAATACTATAAGTCACTATAATACACGTATATATATACAATTATTTAAGTTATACATTATTTTATAATAATTAGTCTTTTCAATAATGTTTTAGATTAGCTAATTATTTAAGAATATAAGTTTATTTAGAATAGTTTTAGATTTACTAATAAGGTCATTTTCAGACCTGTCGTTTATACTCGTTTCTATACCTGTCAATGGCATGCTTAAACCACGACATTATATGTCTGATTATGTCTCTGTTTGTCGTTCCTTGGGGACAACTGCTTCTTACTGCATCTGAAATTTTTTTTTATAATGGCCTGAGTCAATGTTTACATAAGCTCCACAATTTATAATAGTTATATTGAAGAGCAAGTTTAATATAAATCATTTACTTTTAAATAAATGTTTTTAATTAAATTTATCCTAATACTCTAAGATTATTTACCTAGAATTATATCATGCATTTGATAGTTTTTTAATGCCTTTTTCTCTTTGCTCATTCCTGCATATGTTATTACTGTGGCCAATTTGTTAGAAAATATGTATTTCATGGCATTGTATGTTTTTGAACGAATATCGTCACCTCCAATTATAGACAGTTCATTCATCTATAACATAACATTAATTTTAAAGTAGATAACCATTAGTGTTTTGACTAAATTAGTGAACAAATTCAAGTTTTACTAACCAACTGGTTTTTAAATGCTGCATTTTCTAGTATCATTGTATCTACATAATCGAGTTGTGTTTCATCTTTCAACGGAAAGTATGATCTAATATTAATATTTGTATCACCTGATGAGGATATAATAGGAGCAAGACATCGATTAAGTTTGTCGTGCATTTGTTTCATTACAATAAGCATTTGATTGATCTTAATTTTCATGTGGCAGCTATTTTCCACCAAAACCTTTAAATCTTTTTGTTGAACCGTAACAAGATTTGATAAGTTGTTCATGTCACCATTTTCTAAAAATATTTTTTAAATGTTTTATTATAATAGATTGCAAACAAAACAAAATATTGATTTACCATTTCTGACTATATTCTCAAAACTTTGCTCCATATTTTGTTGTGATTGTTCAGGAGACAAAAAAACAACAGGTGTATTCTCTAAAACCATAAAACAATTACTATGTGAAAAATATATAATAATATGATTTACTTACCATCTATTCGATTGCTTTCTGACTGAGCAGAGCTTAGAAACACTTCACCATTTATATTTTCAAGAAAGGTATCTGTAATATCTGTTATTATAATCACAATTTTTAAGTACATACTGGAGTACAAGTATTTTAATATTAAAATAGTTACCATAGGATTCTTCAACTAAATCAGGGCTTTTCTGAAGTATGTCTAAATTACCTTTGTAGCTAAAATTATTTTCTCCTAAAAATTTTTAAATATGTTAAACAATATTATAATAATTATATTACTAAAATTCTAAATTACCGCATTTTAACTGTTTTGATCTAAGCCCACTGTTATTGCTGATATGTTTTGCTAAAAATATTATATTAACAAATAACAGAAGATTAATAAAATATTGTATAATATTTCATACAAAGAAAAAAGTTACAGAGTTTTAATTGAGGAGGTGCACATGGAGTTTTTAGACTTGTTGTTATTTTTTGAGTTTCAAAAATTGAATCATCAGAATCCGAGTTTATTTTAGCAGCGTTTATTTTTCGGAATTTTTTTGCTTTATCTGCATCATCACTTTCTAAATCTGTTTTGTACTCTGCCTCCCTCAATTTACGTTTAGCTTTCAAAAATTCATCTGAAATTTGATCAAATCATTAATCGTCAATTTATTTATATGATAAACAATAATCCATTTGTAATGTAACTAAAAATACAAACCATATGAAGCTAATACTCTGATAATATCAACAATGGTCCATGAATTTGAAGGTTCATACATTGTTCGGCACATTTTATCATACTTTAAAATATTCATGACTGGCGGGTACTTGGCTTGTTTTTCATTTATGAGCCAATTTTTTGGAATAATTTGAAGGCCATCTTCAAACTCCGTTATAAGATATTTTGAATAATTAGAAACAATGCTATAAAGATTAGTAACAAACTTGATTATAATCATCTATAGATAATATATTAATATTGGTATTATAAACTGAAGAAAGTATATAATCAGACATGTAAAAGTTTTTAAAACACTTTATAGGTATATAATGTTAACAAAGTGAGTAGTATTAAAGAAAACAATGTAATTTATAATAGTGCAAAAAGACATGTAAACGTTTTAAAAATCACCTTATAGGTACACAATGTCAACAAAGTGTGTAGTATTATAGAAATCAATGTAATATATTATAATCATGCAAAAAGTGAAAACATAGACTATTACAAATTAGAAAAAAGGTATAAACTAAAAATATAAATAATCCTAATAGTAGAATCATATTAAAAAAAAGTAGTAATAAGTTATAAAATAATTAGGTATTGCAGTCTTTCTTCTTTTAAGCAATTATTTCTTCTTTTTCAGAATGGAGAAGGGGAAATGCAAAATAATCATCATATAATTTATAAACAAAATATTTTGTTTTTATTTTGTTTAAAGGCCATATTTTTTTTTCTGATAACTTTGATACTTTATATATACCCAAGGATCCAGAGTCACAAAATGTATTATAAATATTTTCTTTTTTTAAAAATTCTATTCCAACAATTACATAGTTATTGATGATTTCATTGAATGTAATATTTTGAATAATTATTATCTCACCACTAAATAAGCTACAGTACTGATTGGCATCATTATTTATAATAAAAGTAAAATTCTTATAAGTACATTTACTAAATTGTGCTTCTGTACATCTTACGAAAATTTGTCCTACAAGGGAAACTGTAAGTTAACTTAAAAGACTAAGGGCCGTTCTTACAATGTCCGGTAAAGTGTCGGTTAAGCTAACCGAATGATAACAGATTTTACTACCGGCAGAATAGGTCAGTAAAGTGTCGGTTAGCGTTAACCGACACTTTACTGTAAATTGTAAAAACCAGCCTAAATACTGTAGATATATTATATGAATTACTTTAGTAAATAGGTAAGTTTGGTGTTAAAATACACCATTTTGTACGTGTGTGTAAACACAAATTTTATTGAATAACAAAAAGTCAACTTACCCGTTGTCCATGTTGCAAATTGAAACAAAATAAACGTGCTTGCTAACCTAATGTAATAGAGATGGCCAATGAATGAATAGGTACCGTGTATTTTCAGTTTTGCACATACATTAATTCGACATTCACGATATTGTGAATTGTGATGGACGATGGTTGACTATTGGCGAATGAAAGCTTATCATTTATCAGTCTGGCGGGGGGTGGATCTGTTACATCTTATCAATTTCAATCGCCAATTATACATAGATAGACGATAGACGATGGTTATTGTGTACTAGAATATTAGATAGTAGAAATATTAGTAGATAGCACGAACTACTAGTTTGTAGTAGTTCGTGGTAGATAGTACGATTAAAGAGATTATTCATTGCAGCGATGCAGCCCGTTTATGCATCAAATGTCAATGATAATAGTGATAATTGATAACGTTATATGAATAATAGGTACTTTTCGGATGTCCAGAGGCCTTCTAAAGAACTTAGTTTGGTGGCTGTGGTACGAATGAAAATAAGCCCTTGCAAATAGCCAGTAGACATCCAGCGTGCCTCTATAGGAAGTCCTGACATAGGACTCTTAAAGGACACATTATGGATACTTCCCATTTACGGCCCGGGAACTCTGTGCTATTAGGGTTGAGGGCCCTCCGAACACCTAGAGATGAAAGTGATAGGTAGGTCGCGTGATTTTAATATTTTCATTTAAATTATCTGATATTATTTTTCAGCACGTGAGAAAACCACATACAGGTCCTTAAATTAACCTTGAGTCTTTATTATATATCTTAATTCTTAATTTTACGTTTTTACAAACGACAAACGTCAAACAACGTAAATGACAAAAAGGTGGGTAAGTGGATGCCGCTAGGTTACAAGTGGGTCACTGTATAATGGATAGTATTAAATTTGAATTCAATGATATAATATCATTGTATAAGAAAAACGATTCTGAGCGGAGACGGTTTGTCAGTCTAGTTGTTAGACATACAATATTATAGGTATACTTATCTATAGTAATAAAAAAAAAATTTACCTATGATAGGTATCAACAATAAATTCCAAATTAATCATATTACAATATCCATTAGTTAACGCGTTATACATCAACAACAAATCGTGGTACTATCATAGATATATAATAGTATACTTTAGAAGTTTCAAGTACCCACAAATAAAATTATACAATCACAAGAAAATAATTAAAATAGTTATTCCAGGTTTTTTAATATGTAATTTCGTCTAAATTTGAACTTAAAATTACTATAAAAATAAACTGTGCTTATGTATTTCTTAGAATTTTTGGTAACAGAATTAAATATTTACGTGAAATCTTGTTTTAAATTTTCAATCCTTAGATATA
>NW_021771014.1:9468-12185 GCF_005508785.2 Acyrthosiphon pisum | reverse complement strand
TTTTTTTTTCTGATAACTTTGATACTTTATATATACCCAAGGATCCAGAGTCACAAAATGTATTATAAATATTTTCTTTTTTTAAAAATTCTATTCCAACAATTACATAGTTATTGATGATTTCATTGAATGTAATATTTTGAATAATTATTATCTCACCACTAAATAAGCTACAGTACTGATTGGCATCATTATTTATAATAAAAGTAAAATTCTTATAAGTACATTTACTAAATTGTGCTTCTGTACATCCTTCAACAATTGGCCCATTATTATGTTTACTATGTAGCACTATATCATTTGACGATAAATTGTTGTAAGATTTTTCATGTAGTGAGCATTGATCAAATTCATGGATTCTTCTGGATATTTGTTGTAAAGGCTTTTCGTGCTTGCGTATCATTTTTTTTATCTGTTGATTAAAGTTTTCAAATTTGAAACAACTGAAATGATCCAGAGGACCGAAATGTCTAACATCATCTACAATATGCAGCAAGTTATGCACATTATGAGATACATGGTGTTCACCATAAATTTGTTTAAAATTTGAGACAAAATATTGTAGAAGTTCTTCAGCATAATTTAAATGAGAATCAAGTGAACTAAAATAAGAAGAACATAGTATTGTTGTCGCTATATGGAGACATAAGAAATTATTATAAACTTCAGAAGACAACACTTTTTTAAGTACACCTATTCCTGTGTAAATCAATATTTGTCGAAATTCTGTTGCTTTAAAATCACTTATATATCGGAGACTTCGAGGTTTTCTTTGAAACTCTAATGGAATAAAAGTTCTTATACTAATCAAAGAATCTGAAATTGTACATAATTTCCTAAATTGTAGCCGGACTTGAAGCTTGTCTGCAGTCCATAGATGAAACAGTTTTTTCATAACTCCAATACAAATTAAGTGTAAATAATCTAAGGGTACATTAGTAACTAGACCTAGATTTGGTATATCTTCTAAAGCACTTGATCCTGAATGAAATGATTGATCTAGTTTTGTTTCATAATCACTGTCCATTCTTTTTACTCCGGGTATATCAGAAAAACAAACTCTTCTTTGTATATAGGTACCGTATGTAGTGCACTTTGTACAACTAGCATAACCCAGAATGACCTTTTGTGTTTAAAATGAATGATTTTGCTGGAGCGTCTGCTGATATTACTTTTAACACACAATCATATTTAATTTTTTTATAAATAATGCCATTTTCAATAATACATTTTGCTTCAGAAATAAAATTTTCAAGATACTGAAAACTATCAGCCGGTTTGCTATGACCATGATAAATCCCTATAATAAATACATCATTAAATCCAAGCACTGAACCAAGTATTGGCCATAGCTGGCTTTGGGATGACTTGGCAATTGGTAAACCATCTACATTTAATACAAGCTCAATTAATCGATTATGATGAGCACTATAATAATTAAAATGTTTTTTCAAAAAATGTTCAAGGCTTAATTTTAAGCCATAGTGCCAATATTCTCCTGGAACAACTTTTTTAATAATTGTATTTTTTGGAGTACTAAGAATAGTTCTGGCATCACTTGGAATAAAATTCATATTTGGATGTTTTTTTAAAATTTTCAATAATTTACTTAATGATGATTGAGTTATATTATTATCAACAGCCCAAAAAGCTAATTCATTTAATAATATGTTTCTTGCACTTATATATGGAGTCATCAGTGGAACTTCATTTTGAACAAAAATATTTGGCAAAGTTATATTATCAAGTGCATAGCAATAATCATTTTCTACAGATAAACTACTATCCTCGTTAATATCTGAACATAAATTAGGAGAATGAGAATTAAAATGATCTAATTGTATATTACAAGACATTTCAGAATTTGTGTCTTTGATTATTGTACTAACACTATTTTGAACATTGTGTTCGAAAAGATTTAAGTTGTTTTGATTAACTCTATTGACTTCTTGTTGAATACGTCGACGGAGTTGCCTCTTAGATAAATCGTTTAAACTTTTATGCTTACGAAAATTTGTCCTACAAGGGAAACTGTAAGTTAACTTAAAAGACTAAGGGCCGTTCTTACAATGTCCGGTAAAGTGTCGGTTAAGCTAACCGAACGATAACAGATTTTACTACCGGCAGAATAGGTCGGTAAAGTGTCGGTTAGCGTTAACCGACACTTTACTGTAAATTGTAAAAACCAGCCTAAATACTGTAGATATATTATATGAATTACTTTAGTAAATAGGTAAGTTTGGTGTTAAAATACACCATTTTGTACGTGTGTGTAAACACAAATTTTATTGAATAACAAAAAGTCAACTTACCCGTTGTCCATGTTGCAAATTGAAACAAAATAAACGTGCTTGCTAACCTAATGTAATAGAGATGGCCAATGAATGAATAGGTACCGTGTATTTTCAGTTTTGCACATACATTAATTCGACATTCACGATATTGTGAATTGTGATGGACGATGGTTGACTATTGGCGAATGAAAGCTTATCATTTATCAGTCTGGCGGGGGGTGGATCTGTTACATCTTATCAATTTCAATCGCCAATTATACATAGATAGACGATAGACGATGGTTATTGTGTACTAGAATATTAGATAGTAGAAATATTAGTAGATAGCACGAACTACTAGTTTGTAGTAGTTCGTGGTAGATAGTACGATTAAAGAGATTATTCATTGCAGCGATGCAGCCCGTTTATGCATCAAATGTCAAT
>NW_021771014.1:8516-9418 GCF_005508785.2 Acyrthosiphon pisum | reverse complement strand
TCGAAATAAATAGAAATATGATAAATTTTTTTTTTCTTCTGGTAAATCATCAAGCATAATCATCAATGGAGTAGCAGCTTTACGATATTCATCTTCGTAAACTGTGTTTGAATTCGGAGATTTGCCTTGATATATATCAAAGTTTAGAAGATATCCAAAATCTGTTGTAAGACACCATGCTTTATACCCGAAACGACGAACCTACTCTTCTCGCCGCCACCGTTTCGCCGCCACCGTCTCGCCGCCACCGTTTCGCCGCCAAGCGTTCTCGCCGCCACCCGACTCGCCGCCGAGCATTCTCGCCGCCACCCGACTCGCCGCCACTGTTTCGCCGACGGACATCTCGCCGCCACCGTTTCGCCGACGGACATCTCGCCGCCGGGCAATCTCGCCGCCACCGTTGCACCGTCCACCGACGGGAATTTAAAATTTCACATAATAATATTATGTCTTCAACCCAGTGGCAGAACTGGGGGGGGGGGTATAAGCCACTGACTATTGTTTTTTAAGGCAGGCTTTCAACCATGTTTGAGACCATTATTAATAATTATTAAATTTTATACCTAAATAACTACCTACTGCAAATAAGATTAATTTATACACCGTATGTCTACTATGTCAGTCTAGGTATAAGACATATTATATACTTATCTATGGTATTAAAAAAAAATGACCTATAATAGGTACCTATAATAAATTCCAAATTAATCATATCGCAATATCCATTAGGTACTTATAACGCGTTATACATCAACAACAAACCGTGATACTATCATAGAAATATAATAGTATACTTTAGAAGTTTCAAGTATACCCCAAGAATAATATTATACAATCACAACAAGATAACTAAAATAGTTACTTCTAGGTTTTTTAATATGTAATTTCGTCCAAATTTGAAA
>NW_021771014.1:0-78 GCF_005508785.2 Acyrthosiphon pisum | reverse complement strand
TATAATGTTTAATTGATTAGAATATATGTAGTAAAATAGACTATATAGGTACTAAATAGGCATAACATATTTATGATC
>NW_021771013.1:345-553 GCF_005508785.2 Acyrthosiphon pisum | reverse complement strand
ACTTAAATGGTTGCAACAGAAATCGACATTCGAACCACTCTTTTTATACAGTCAGTTATAATAATATTATTATCATGAATAATTATTTCGATATAGTTAGGCAATAATAATATGGTCAGTTGCTCGTCCGTGCGTCCGGTATAACCGTGCACACAGTTGCTGTGTTCAGTCGGCCGAGTAGCGATAACAATAACGAACGCCACAAAAT
>NW_021771013.1:0-245 GCF_005508785.2 Acyrthosiphon pisum | reverse complement strand
GAGAAACACGTTTTTCGATAGTACCTGCCAAGGTTAAGAGGTTAGTCTGAAGAGTCTTCTCAAAACGCTAACCACTACCAGGGTCCCAGAAAGCAATGCGTTTGCCCGGCGCTTCATATTGGGGCGAACAGCCGCGGCGCATTCGTTCGTTTCTCTCGTCCTCCGTCTTGGTAGGTATTACTATGTACAATGTACATATTTTATTATGTTATAATATTATTATTGTGGTTTTTCAATATTTATTT
>NW_021771012.1:3738-3990 GCF_005508785.2 Acyrthosiphon pisum | reverse complement strand
TGATCTTTGTTGTTTAACTACTTGCCTTTTAAATTGTATTATTATTGGGTTTTTCCCGTTTTTCAAATTCGACATGGTATAGATAACATTAAACCGATAAAACAATATTATGCACTGTAAAATGAAAACGTAAAACGTAGACAAAAATAATAATACTCATTGTCAATAAAGTATTAAATCGTTGACATTATGTGTTATGTCACAGATAGGCACGGCTCGCGCAGTGGCGGATATATCCAAGTTCTGAGGGGG
>NW_021771012.1:348-3688 GCF_005508785.2 Acyrthosiphon pisum | reverse complement strand
AATATTTATTTAAAATTTGAAAAATAAAATATTTACAATATAAAATTTTTATTTCGGTTTTTCATTTTTGCAAACATGTCAATGACATTATCAATGTTAATGTCTATGTCTCTATGCACATGCAACATAGCCAAACTACTGAGACGTTCATTTCCCATTTGGGAACGTAACCATGTTTTCAGTCTAAATAAGCAAAGCAAAGTGCAAGAAAAAGTAATAATCGCACGTGAAGTACCTATAACCTATTAGATTCAATTTATGCATCAGCATACTATTAAATATTATCATAATACATAATTCATATTAATATTATAATTAATATATAGTATATAAATCTTATTATAAGCAAAGAGTAAAGCCAAGCTATATGTTAATATTACTAACTTATTAATACATAATATGTTTTTTTATATTTACCTTCTGAGTGTAGAAAAGGTGCGCTCAGCAGATGCTACACTGATTGGCAGTGAACATATAATACACAAAACTTCGTGAAGAATAGGAAAAACATGATGATGACACTCATCCAAAGCATCTAATGCATTTTTACAGATATTTTTCCCTAACAAAATAAACATAATATTTTATATATATTTAAACAAAAACCAATAATAAAGTACCTTCTGTTTCTTGTTTACTCCATTGAGCATACCAAAGTTCAAGTTCTCCATTAATTAATTCTTCTGGTACATGTTCAAAAAATGAGTAACAAGTAATTACTTGAATAATTTTTTTGAAGGTGGTATATGTTTCTTCATCTTTTATTTTAATTATACAACTTGGAACTAACAACATTAGGGTTACAATATTTTCATTTTCTTTACTTAAAAATCTGTATTTTAAATCTTCTAATATACTTTCTAGAAGAGGTATGTACATATTTATACGGTAGTAGTCCAAGGGATCATTTGATCCAGAATTTATATTCCCTCTATGAGTTTGACGACCAACAAGCCTAGGCAATTTCATTTCTACATCAAGTTTCTCAAAAGTTAACTTGCTTTCTTCAAATAAACATTTGAATTTGTCCTCACAGCTTGACCGATACTTTTGGAGTACATCTATAACATTATTAATGTGTATTGATGCTGTTACTACATCTTCATCTCGTTTTTGAAGAATTTTACTGATGGGGTATGTAACACTTAATATTTGAGATAAAGAATTAAGGGATAAAATAAAATCACATGTACAGAGTCCAGATATTAAAATTTTAGCTTTTGCTGATGAAGTAATATCATTCCATTGTGAAATTTCAGTTAAAGTCTCTACAATGTTGACAAGTGAATTTTTGAATTGCAATACACTATCGTGTCTTTCTACCCAACGCGTTTCGCATAAGCTAGAAAGTGATTTATGACCAGTTAAATATTTTTTCAACACAAAATTACGTTTGGCTGATAAATGGAAAAAAGATATGGTTTCTTTAATAACACCAACACAGTTTCGAATAAGCTGTATGTTTGAAGACTTTGAGATGCACAGGTTTAAGGCATGACTAGAACAAGGGCTGTGCACTGCATTTTTTGCAAATTGTTTGATTTGTTGAACTGCTCCATTAGCTGAGGAAACCATAACTGAGCAACCGTCCGTTCCAACACCTACACAATTATCTAAATTGAAATTAAAATCTTGCAATAGCTGTACAACTGCATTTCCTAGAATTTTACCAGTTATTTTAGGCTCTTGAATTTCACTAATAGGATCTTGATTTACCCCACTATCTTTCAACAATTTATCTTTATTTTTTTCAAATATATAGTCGTGGCAATTAATGAATCCCAAAAATTTTTCATTTACTTGATTTTTAAATATATAACGGATTATTAAACTTAATTGAGATATATTAGAAATATCCGTTGTTTCATCAAATATCACACTAAATTGTTTTGCTTCTTTAGCTTCTGAACAAATTTTGTCTAAAATAACTTTACTGCAACAATTGATAATTTCATTCTGTGTGAATCCACTTATGTAAGTTGCTCTAGCAGTTGACGTTTCCAAATGATTTTTAAGAACATGGTCTCCAGAGGCTACTCTATATTTAAGAAGTTGTTTAAAATTGCCTTCATTAATCACAGATTTATCATTATCGACATTATCAATTGGGAATTCATCAAACGAAACTTTACCATCATCTCGATGCCCACGTAATGCAATATTTTGTCGTCCCAAAAAAATAATTGTTTCAATTATTGGTCTAATGCGAGCACGGTTTTCGGCAACTTCTTTTTTTCTTTGAGAGTCTAACATATTTATTACTTCTCTATTAGGGTTCAAATATGTAATTTTAAAATCTATTGCACATTGAGCAGCTTTCTTATGATAGTGAGTACTATTGTGAACTTCTAGTGCACCATCTTTCCCAAGCAATTTTGAGTATAAATTTAGAGGTTTAGTTACCAACCTTTTTAACTGCTCTGTTTTATGAGCACCACCCATTGTAGTGGTTAAAAAAAGTACACATGTTTTACAAAATAACCCATTTTCATTTTTTGAATACTCTAACCAGCTGAATTTCTGAAAATGATTCAATCGTAAATACCGTTTTTCTTCTTTTCCCTTTTTATTGTGTAAAGAAAAAGGAAAAACAAAGTCTTCTGATGGTTTATTATTTTTTTCGAGTATTGTGAATTTTATAAAATCATTTAATATTATGCTTCCACTTACTACTTGGCCAATATCAGTATAATTTGAACTATTTGAAGTTACAATTGTGTTGGATTCTTTATTCGGTTCAATCAATAATGGTATTATCGGTTGTTCCTTTTCAACTTGTTTTGGTTGGTCAGGAATAAAATGCTTACTATTATCTGAAGTTGAAGTAAAATAAGAAGAAATTTTACGCTTCGACATACCTACTATATTTAAAAAAAAAACAGTACACGAATAAAACTTTTAAACAATATATATTATATGCAAACGCGATGAAAATAATTGACAATACGAATAATACGATTACGATAAATACGATACTATGCGTAAACAATCACCACATGGCTAATGACAGTACTATCTTTAATCGTGTTATCAAACAGAGTGATACAAGATTTTCAAGAAGAAAAATGCGTTACGTATCGATAAGGAACAACTACGTACCGCCTCGTATCGAAGTCTGAGTCCGATACGAGTCGGTACGTATCGCTTGTATATTTCACGTGTAACTTCTTGAACGCTTAAAATTGATCCGATACGTATTATTTTCTTTCTTGAAAATCTTGATACTCTATGGGGCATCAGGCACTTGTCCCAAAATTTTATAGAAAAAAAAAAATATTGTACAACTGAAAAATCAATTAGCAGATAACACCAAATACCAATATAATTAATATTTAAGTAT
>NW_021771012.1:0-248 GCF_005508785.2 Acyrthosiphon pisum | reverse complement strand
TTATAATCAATGGTTGTAGCCAATATTGTAATAATGTATAGTGGTGGCAAAAAGCCCAAGGGGGGGGCGGTCCACCAATTACCCCCCCCCCGATATCCGCCACTGGGCTCGCGGATATATATAGCCGTGCAGACGGGCATCGTAATGTCTTATAATAATAATAATTTATAACCACAATTATTCGATATTTCGATTTAATAACATAATTTTGTGAATTTTTAGGATCATGATCATTAATTGTAAATTGT
>NW_021771011.1:7454-9639 GCF_005508785.2 Acyrthosiphon pisum | reverse complement strand
CGGATGAGAATATTGCAGATGAAAGCAGTAACGAACAAACATCTCCTACTTTGGGATTACATACACCAAAACCACAAGTTTCAAACAAACGAAAATTATTCGTCTCACCACTAAAAAAAAAATGTATCAAAAAAAATCCAACCAGAGGATCCAAGAATAAATGAGGCGTTTAATTTATTAAAAACTATCGAAGCAAAAAAAAAACGAACGCTCGATTAAAGACGATGACAGTGATACGTATGGGAGGTATATAGCGAGTGAACTTAAAACATTTGACGAACATACCCGAGCTCAAATTAAACATACATTTAATAATGTTCTATATGAAGCACACATGAGTAAATTTCAAATGCCACAACAGCCAGCTCTTCATTGGAATTACACTAATCCTAAAGCACCTCCAGCAACATTTCATGCATTTAGTAATCAACAATTTTATCATCAATTTATTTAAAATACTGATGTTTTAAATGCTAACTAGTTATGATGAATATTTGAACTGTTAAACTATTTTATTACTATTTTATTTTATTACTAAGTTTTTATTTTTTATTTGGGAGTACCAAAATGTTATAAGTTCTTATTTTTTATTTGGGAGTACCAAAATGTTATAAGTTTCATTTTTTATTTGGGAGTACCAAAATTGTAACTAACTTGATTATTTTATTTCTTAATAATTTTGTTCAATAAATTAAAAATAATATTAGTATTTATATCAATATGTTTTGGTGTATTATATTTTTATAATTACCTTGATTTGATCTTGCAGTACTTGAATAATAGCTTCGCAAACTTCAGGAACTATTGTTGAAATTGTTTGTTTTGATATTTTAAAGGTCATTGCTAAACTGGAAAAAGAGTTCCCAGTTGCTAAAAAATGTAATATTAAGGCTAGTCGCTCTTGTGGTGGTATAGCCTTTCTGAAATTCGTTTCTTTTTTTTTAATCATAGGTGTGATCATTTCTAGTAATTCATCAAATGTAGCTGGTGGCATTCTACAGAAGTTATTAAAATGACCAGAATCTTCTCTTCGCAAATCCTCTAGTAAATTACTACCACTATAAAAAAAATAAATATAAATAATTTATATTTTCAACTACCTATTTAGTTTACTTACCTATAAGTTATTCGACTTTTAAATGTCGAAGTCATCCACCAACGCCCGTGCCTTCTTTTTTTTTGTTTTTGTTTTTTTAATAATGAGTTCATTATCACAAAAGCAGCACTTGCCATTAATAAGTCGTCGTCACTTGACACCATTTTATTTAAAATGTAATATTTTTAGTTAAATATTAAATTTTAAAATTTGTAAAGTATAAAATAAGTTATGCGCGTTCGCAGCATAAACAAGCGAAGGCTTCCAAATGCGGACTAACGACGAATTCGGAATGAGTTTGGACAGTTTGCCAATGCTCTCAAATCTAAGTACAGCCAACACCGAATGTGTTGACGTTGGCGTTCGGTTGCCTTGGTCGTCTAGTCTGGACGCGGCTTTATATACTGTAATGTTTCCACTTCTATAGTAACTAAGAAATATAGAATATCCATAACAATGTTTATTAAACCAGCCAACGCCCAAAATTTAACCTCTTTATAATATCAGTTTTATTCCGCCAACGGCTTTAATATAACCTTCTATTAATACTAGTTTTTATTCGGACAACGCCCAAAATTTGACCTAGCTATTTTTAAATGGTTATTTTAGGTAACGGTCAACACCAATACATACATTATATATTATAATTACTATTACTGCAAAATAACTTAGTTGTTTTTAAATTATTATTAAATTAGAAGGTTACACGGTTTCTTTGAATAGAATGTAGGTTTTAAACGTCAACTAGGAAAGTAGGAGGTGATTCTCGACTATATAACACAGCGTTTGTCAGTCAAACGATATCAGTTCAGCTTGTGTTCTCCACCAGCAGCAACAGGCGACAGACATTCACCGTAGACATCATCAGCATAATCAAAAAAAAATACTTCAATCCTTCAAAGTTGACCAGTCAAGCAACAGCATCATCAACAGACATTCGTCACTGAAAATTGGAAAATACTTTAACCATACAGCGATCTATGTAAGTACTTAATGTTTGAAAAGGGAGATGATGATTTCATATATTTCAAACGTTATAAAAAAACCCAGAGGATACCATTTGTAATTTATGCAGATTTTGAATGTTTA
>NW_021771011.1:3964-7404 GCF_005508785.2 Acyrthosiphon pisum | reverse complement strand
GGAAATTGGGTCAACGTACTTCGGCGGCGGCAGTTTACGGCTGCAGCGGCTGTAACCGGTTTTGGCCTGCGCGCTGTGCTGTTATCGACGGTAATGTCGTGGGACGAAAGGTAGGGCGTTGCGGAGGGGTGGTGGTTGTTATATAACTACTTCCCAATCTGTATCACGGTTATGCACGGCTGCGCGGAATTCCCTGTTACGTGCTAGAAATAATTCTTACGTAATGTTCACTGGGAATCCTAGCTCACCGGCAAACACACTCCTGGCTGAACGTCTTAATTTTAACTTAATATAAGCAATCTACCGAGGTATGTGTCAGCGTGAAAACTCTTACCTTTTCGTTCGCTTGAGGTGACGAATCCTCTTCGGGGAGCCAATTGACGCGGCTACGACGGTGTTGGCCTCGTGTCCGCGGTGAGCCGGTCGTAGTATGCTAGTGGTACGTGAGTAACACCAAGGAGGTGAAATCAGTAAATTCAAATTTAACACTGTGTGGTGTTGATATGGTCCACGGGGGGGACGTTTATTTTCGTAATAAAACAAATACAAGGATATTGTTACAGTATTATGTGTGGTCAATATATAAAAACGCGAAGATGCGGTCCGGTTAGCCAGTTGCCGACGGCCGGTACTTGCCTTACGCGACTTACCTTCCCGTCCCGCCCTGTGCCTTTGTGGCGTGGTGGGAGAGTTGGCGATGTCGCGCTGTAGCCTGTGGTGGCGGTTGACAAAAGCATAGACCGGTCGCTGCGGTACCTGTACTTTGTACTGGTTGCCGCTGCGTACCGTGTCAAGTGGTCGTTACACATGGCGCAAGTCTTGAGACAAAGATATCAATATGCCTCTGCACCGGCACTGAAGACAACTTGGAGGATACACTTTTATGAGAGCCAACGATAAATTTTGATTTTATGGGGATAAATAATTATAAAATTATTAATTATTAGTAGGTATTTAAATTTAAATTAACTAAATTTTATTTTATTTTTTAAATTGTAAATGATATTTTGTCTTAAATTAAATAGCTTATTAAAAAATAAAACGTTTATAATTTAAAAAAATTGATTGGGGGGGGGGGTGTGAGATTTTTAAAATCTAAAAGGGGCGTTGAGTAAAAAAAGGTTGGGAAACACTGATCTAAACACTTTGTAGTAGCTGTCTAATCTTAATCTAATACTTCTTAATTATATATATATTTTTTAAACAACATTAACAAATTAAAATTGTACATTATGGCACGATGTAACCATAGTTGACGAATTGCCACACAATCGGAGACAGAACATTTTATATTTAACATCTGAAATATTAATTAAGTAACTATTAGATAGTTCATTTACTTTAACTATATAAATTCCTACATCGATGGATGAAAATGGTATTGCAATAAACTCTTTAAATTTTAAAAACTTTTTTACTAGTAAATTTATATTATGAACTAGATTTTTTCAATAATTTTATTTACAACAACTATAGAGTTATCCTTTAATAACAAATATTTATTTTTTTTCTTTAGATATATCAATAGTTAATCTGGAATAATTAAAAATTATTTTTATTCAAAGAGCTTATCATTCACCTATACAATAAAATGGAGAATATAAATAGGTAGTGCTCTATTTCATTAAACGTGGTGTACATTTTATTAGGAGTCTCGTATTTTTGGGATAACTTTTGTTTCTCCACTAATCTGTTGTGAGTTTCTTGAAAAGGGTATTTAGTAGATTTTAAACAATTTTTAATTTTCTGTAAATAATTCTCATACTAAAAACAACTAAAATTATCCAACGAGTTTCTACAAATTTAGGTAAATGGATATAACTGTGTACATTATAAGTAAAGACCGGATTTAATTGACATTGCAACTTTTTTTGTAATTAAGATAAATCAAATCTGATCAAATATGTATATTCATCTATATTGAAATTTCCTTTTGGAACTCGTTCCTTCCAAACACTGGTTAGGATTTATACCTATTCCTAATATAAATATAAAAAATCATAACACACAGGGTTTTATGGTAATTATGTTAATTTTTATTCAAAAGCCTTTTTCAAATATTACGTATAATGTTTCTTTTTGAATACAATGTAAATATAATTATTAAAAATATAAACAGAATTTTAAAATGGTTATACGTAGGTATACTTATACGGTAGTATTACGTTTCTTAATATAATATGATTCGCGAATTTTACAATGATAGTTTCCCATTCACAATTATAATGCTTCAAAGTATTCACGGTTTTGCAGATTACTTATTAAAGAAGTGTATCAACAATATTGACAAATTATATATCCTGAACGGCTGTATCGGTATGGTACCCGGAGAATATACGAGTAGGTACCGCGGTGGCGTATTGATTACGGCGGCAATGCTAATTTCACGCAATAGCAGGTGCGGCCGCGGTCGGACCTATTCGTAATACAGTCGGCGGTGGTTATGAACTAATAACAATAGTGTTAACGACTACGTAGGGTAACACGCCGACAGTGATATCATATACTTTAGCTTGCCCGTGGGGGGGTAGCCGAAAGTGATATGACACACGCGTTAACAGTATCTTCTAATAACGGCGGCGGCACTCTAACCTTCCCGTCACAGGGTGGCCGAGAGTGGGAGAACAGATAACGATATTCTGAATCGGCGGTTGCCAATCACGGCGACGGCAGTACAAGCGACGGCGGTGAATTTAACTCGCGACGGGTGAAAATATAGAGTAGTATGAACAGCGGCGGTGTTTAATATACGCGCTCTGTCCGTTGTAAAAAATGAGAATATACGCGGCGGCGGTTTATACTAGCGGCGACGGTCGAAAAGTCCTAGCTTTTCCGTCGTACGGGTAGCCGAGAACGTATTATGCGGCGGCGGTATTACTAATGGTGCTTAAAATAATCTCAATCAGTCTACACTCTATTCAATATGAGATCATAACTCGGCGGCCTATGCTCATGGGCGTGGCTTTGTTCAGTACCCAACGCGTCGCCGTAGTGGGGACGGCGTCTGACTATGTCTGCAGTGGCGGCGCCAGGAATTTTATCTTAGGGGGGGGGGGCATTGGTGGCCTTTGAAAATTTGGTAGGACCAAAAAAGTCCCAATCCGTGGTCTTTTTCCCATTCATAGGCTCAGTATAGGGTAGGGGCCTTACACACTATCTATTATAAAGACTGTGTTGCATATACTAAGTTTTCACATAATTATTGGTTTTCATTTTAATTGATAATAACTAATAAGTAGGGTTCGGATTTGAAGGCAATATAATCAATAAAAAAAGCATTTAAAATGTAAAAAAAGGCAAAAAAAGGCATTTAATTCATATAAAAAGGCAATTCAGAATATACTACAAAATAAAAAAGTGAACATTTTTTAAACACTTTCAATTGCTCACATTTTGAGAAAAATACAAATTAAAATTAAAACTGCATGCAAAATAAACTA
>NW_021771011.1:2042-3137 GCF_005508785.2 Acyrthosiphon pisum | reverse complement strand
GTAATAATAGTTAATAGTAGTTACATATTTTTTATAATAATTTATCATACAATTTTTCAAATCAAATTATAGTCAATAATCACACTGCGATCGTTCTTTTGACGAATAACGATACCTATATAGTATATATCCGATAACATAGTACGATAATATCGTACACCTTAATAAAACTGATATAAAACTTGTTAGTTTATCTTTCGACGCAATAATATACAAAATTTAAAATCCATAGACTTATAAAAATAACTTAAGTATACGTTATAGATACGACGTCTTTAAAATATAATTGGAATTATCCAAGTCGTTAATTTAAAATGTTTACACAGGTAAATTTGGCGCAAATTAGCTGCCTGAAAAAACATACCTTTTTTATTTTGGCGCAAATGGGCTGTACCCAAACCGAATTAATTTTGTTTGGCGCAAATGGGCGATGCCCCTCTAATCAATACTTGGTTGATATTTTTGATATTTCCCCATCCTTTGTTCTTCGATATAACTTTGTTGAATTTATCCAAAATCAATTTAGCTATTTCGCCATTGCATTCTTCGAGTTTAATCTGTATATTATTTACAATATCTACACTTTTAGATTCTCTTAGGACATTTTAAAAATGTCTTTTTCATTTCAGAAATTAACTGGTCTACATTTTTATAATATGCTCGTACTTCTTCACAGACGTTATGACATGCATGAGCCAAACAAGTTAAATGAATAATATTCGGGTACAAAGTTTGAATTGTACTACCCGCTTTCTTCATATAAGGAGCCTCTTCATAGCATTTATCAAAGTATCCTTTTCGTAATGTCGATTCGCATGGAATATTTTTGTTGCAATATTTTGATAAAAAAGATCTAAAAACGTCATTATTCAATTTATTCATAGGGATATTTGCCGCAACCAACGCGTTACACAAATCGTAATTGAAATCTGACTTAATGGTATTTTTATTAATGAAAGGCTGAATTTTTTTACTTTTTTCAATTTTTGCAAGCGTATTTTTGTGTTTTTCTTCCGATATGTTGCTGAATATGGAATTTTTTCTCACTTGACACTTTGACGTCACAAATTTTACAATATAAAATTAATCCATCGG
>NW_021771011.1:0-1934 GCF_005508785.2 Acyrthosiphon pisum | reverse complement strand
TTTTATGGCCATACCAAATACTCGATAAGACGATATCGATAAATATTGCGAATAATAAAACCCATTTGTAGCGATAATACGCAAGCTGTGTATAAAATTATAAAATTACGTGAATAAATTCAACACAAAATAGGCATTTATAAGTACAAAAGGTAAAAAAAAGGCAAAAAGGCATTTATAAGTAAAAAGGCAAAAAAAGGCAAAAAAAAAATGCATCCATCGTCTAAGAAATTAAATGAAACACATTTTTGTATAAAAATTATTTTTCTATTATGATAAATAAAAGAAAGGCATTTGCCTTCAAATCCGAACCCTACTAATAAGTATCATATAGGTATAGGTATATTATTTAATATTTACACACTTAAACATTAGATATAATTTTCAACAAACTTACATAAACAATGAGTACTTTATTATAATACTAGCCGACCCACCACAGCTTCGCCCGTGACTGGTTGTTTATTTCGCATTTGAACTATGATATGTATAATTTTTTATTGAAATTTTTTCGTTTAATGTGATCGGCAAGTAAATATAAAAACGGTCATTAAAAACCTGTTGAAATGTTTCTAGCGGTATTAATCTTATATATTTTTATAGCAGAACCCATGAACTTCATTACCCGTAAAAAAAATATGATTGTTCAAGTATTATTTTGGGTGTAACTTACTGCAGTAAGTGAAACTCGGCCACCCTGGTAGGCAATGTTCAATAATTCGATTTGATGCAAGCTTGTACCTGATCTGCCCAATAATAACCAATGGCAAACTGATGATAAATCAACACAAATTTCTACTATTAACTGTAAACAATGGCAACTATCAATAAATAAAAATACAATTTCTAATATGATCCTCAATGTCCCTGTTTGAGCACCTCTTTAAAATTCTTTCTTATTGCATGGTAAAAATATAGAAGAACCACTATTCCAAATTTCAAGTTCGTATGTTGAGTAGTTTTTGAGATACAGCGATCAGTGACTCAGTGGTACTTATTTTAGGTATATAATATGAATAGATTCCCTTCTCCCTCCCCTCCGAAAAAAATTAAATATCGGGTGATGTTGTGACACTCAGGAAGGTATTTGGAACACTGTGAAAAAAATTGGAAAAATTTAATAGTGTAATCACAAAAGGCTTGTTCTTTTACGTATAAAGGATTAGATTAGCTTAGTTTTTTAATTTTTCAAGAACTTTATACTCATTTTTTAACAAAAGTTGTACTAAAACTAAAGTAAGTTGTACTTACCCGAAATCTAACTCATAAGAATAATCAAAAAGTAAGCACATATTATGCTCGTAATGGGCGTACCTACACGTAATTCACGAAAAATAATAACTCAAATCAACAAACATGCCCGATTAACCAATAGCAACCAATATAATATTATAAAATACTATTATTATTTTAATCTGCAACAATAAACTTTATTTTTCTTTTTTTATTATTTAGTTTATTTTTTCTGGACAGATTGCGCCACTTTTGTATTTTTGACATCCATATTTCCTACTTTTCTAGTGGATTTTTCTAAACAAAATTGGTACTATGACCTCCAGCAGACTGTCAAGTATAACAGTAAAAAATTTCAGCCAAATCGGTTCAGTAGTTTTCTCGGTTAGCGCGGGTCTAAGAAAACCCTTACCATTTTATATAATAGTATAGATAGGTAATACACAAATTACATTTGTTTTTGAGTTAAAACATTATATTTAAATAAAAAAAATTACACAATTTTTATTTGCCTTAGCAACTTACTAAATATTACAAACCTCTTACTTGCTTTTTTGTGACAAAATTGAATCAGAATCATTAGCTTGTTTTTTATTTATTACTGATGCAAAAAAGTCATTTATTTTTCGTTTGGACATTATTAAGTTAAAAATTATAAAAGGTTTAAGATGATATCCTTTACGAGTATGTAAGTATAATTA
>NW_021771010.1:9577-19367 GCF_005508785.2 Acyrthosiphon pisum | reverse complement strand
CAAATCCTGTTCATGCTGTTCCTTCTGTTGTCGGCAATCTTAATGCACTGGGTAATAATCATAATTTAATGTATAAAAGTTGAGTTTGTCCTTGAGGGTATGTATTGTGTTTAGAAAAGACATTGGGTTGTTTACCACTAGATGCAATTATATTTTCTAAAAATATAGCATTAAAAGAAATAATGTATTGTATTTACTATTTTATGCAAGAATTAAGAAATATTTGAAGAAGTGGCACAAGAAGCTGTTGCGGTTGTAGAACCAGGAATTTAAGGTATAAATATCTTTAACAAATCAAAATTTCACAACTCATGAAATATAAAATTAAGCAATTAAGCACAGAAAAATCGTTATATATTTAAATAATCGCCTATTACCAGATGTGGATATTGATTGCACAGAATAGCTTTATATTAGAGGTGGGTCGAACTTAAAAATATGGTCTAGAACCGAACTTTTTATTGTGATGTAAAACTCGAACCGAGCATTTTAATCAACATCGAACCACGCTGGTACCATATATTTCATTAGTCATTACCAAACTGAACCCAAAATAAACTTTTCATTAAATCGAAAATGAAAGCTTCTTACTTTATAGTCGTACTAGGCCTCGTGATTTGGTAAGCCACCCAGTCGGTCGGCACCGACATGTTTTCCGCGGTGAAGTTGCTCGGACCCTCTAGCTGACCGGAAAACCAGACGCCGCCGAAAGTCCGATTGTCGTAGACACCACGGCTGCAGACGTCGCTCTCGTGACAAATTATAGAGGTATGTCAGGAACTTGTGAAACGCATGTCTTTGACGTGCGGTGGAGTGGTGGTGGAGTTTTCGGCAGCGGCGGCTATTGCGGCAGTGGACCAATGAGAACTGGAGAAATGCTTGACGTACCTACCTGTATAAAGGTCCATTCTCACTGCTCAGGGACGGGTCCGGGCCGGAATCCGTCCGGGTACGAAAAAAATTCTATCCAATGCATTTTAAATGTGAACATTCACATTTATCCGGGCCGGGTCCGAGCCGAAAAAATATTGTTCCCGACAATTCTCTATCAGGGTTCCCGGACGGGCTTCACCCGGATTGAACGTGTCCTGACCATTGTGAACGATGAACCGTGCCGGGTTCATATAGTATCTGGGTTGTTTTTACTCCAGCATCTCTCATATGGATCTGACTATCTATAGAATGTGTTTTTTTCTAATAATTTGATATGGAATTCGTATGAATTCGTTCTAAATTAACGAAATTCGTACTACCTTCTTTCCAAGTAAAAAAAAAAAGAAAAATGGTGATTTTTACATTCATGCATTTCCCCAGTACCCTTTTCTCATACTATGAAAAAGCTTATTGGGTATTTTAATGTTAATTTTAAACTCAGGGTGCTAAATACCTCCTAGAACCCTACTATACTCCGGCCCACGAGAGTCCATACGTAAACCGCGCATTCATATTGTAATACGTGACGTCTGTTTTCTCCCACCATGATGCCATTCCCTCTATTCGGCTACGTGCCCATGCGCAGTGACGGACGCATTCTGACATATGGACTCTCGTGGGCCGGAGTATAGTTGCAACTATGTTGATTTTAAATACTTATGTATAAAAATTACATCAGGAACGTACAGGATTGTATTAGGAGTGTACAGGAGCGTACAGGTCCTTACATGTTTGAAAACGAGCGTGAACGACACACTATGAGCCTTGAGTCAAGAGTGGTGCCCGTATGAAAGTTATTACCCATTCAACTTTTGTTTCGGTCTCTATTCTTTTATATATTTTGAATTTTTAAAATATGGACTCCGAAAAACTTATTGAAATTGTTCGAAGTCATTCAAGTCTTTATGACTTGAGTGACCCCAAGTATAGTGATGCGACACACAAAGATAAACTTTGGAAAGTCATAGGTGAAGAATTAAATCAACCAGGTAATTATGAATTTTTTTTAATTCATTTTCATTTTTAACTTAAATTAATTTTAAAAATAATAAAACCTATTGTATTATATTATATATATATCAGTATATTTACTTAAAAACTCGTACCTATAGATACAATTTATAATTTCGACTTTCGAGTATGAATAAATTTTAAAATAGACAAATCTATAGTATATATGTGTAATATTATGTGTGTATAATTACTGTTTTGCTATTATATAGTTAAATAAAATAAAACCAATAAAAAGTGAAAATACAATGTGTCAACAACTTGTAATAAAAAAACATAAGTTAGCTTTGTTTAGTATTTAAGCTTAAATAAAAGTTAATTTAAAAATTAAAAGTAAGCTAAAAATATTTAAAGTTATACTATATTACAGATTATATAAAATTATTTTGCCATGAAACTAATCCAGCTTCGGAATTAAAAAAATCTTTAAATGTTTCTCTGACCTGAAATGCTTGTTGGCTTGCGTTACCTCCATGCAAAGGGACATTTTGTAACGTAATTGCATGTGTATAATCATTTATGCTTCTCGATTGATCAATCCGATTGTATACTTGTTTACCATCAAACATTTTTATAAAATTGTGTAAGACACAAGTAGCCAAAATTATATTGTCCACGTTCTCTGGTTTGGCTTGAATTCTTCTGTTACATATTCGAAACTTTTGCGTTAGAATGCCAAATGTATTTTCGACGACTCTTCGTCCTCTACAATGCCTATAGTTGTATATTCTTATGTAGTTGTTTGTCTGGATAAGGTCTCATTAGATACTCTTTCAGCGGGAACGCCTCGTCCCCCAAGATTACGTAGGGAACAACATTTGTTTATTTATTTATTTATTTATTTATTTGTTAACGGGCTGGGCCCTATTCAACAGTTTAACATAATACAATAATACATAATTTAAAATAATTAATACAATGACATAATTAAATTTATATAAGATAATAATTACACAATAATAAGTATAATAATGATAATAAAACAAACATAAAAATATATAATAATAAATGTATCAGTTTTGATGAACGGTGCTCTCATTGGCCAGCCGCATCATGCGGTCTAACGGATTATTTCTGCCATAATTGGTAGTGTGCGCAGGAACAACGAAAGGAGCATGGTATCTAGTAGTACGGGAAGGAACTTTGAAATTGACTATCGAGAGAAGTGAGGGAGCATCTATACGACCATCAACCAGTTTATTCAGAAACTCTATGTTAGCATTAACTCGCCTGTCAGCCAGTGAAATGAGGCTGAGTTCCTGCACAACTAAGAAATAGTCGTGGGGAGGATGATTTATTTTTAAGACAAAAGCTGCGTAAGATAAGAACCGTCTCTGAACACGTTCTAATTGACATGAGTCAGATACCGTATAAGGGTCCCATAGGACCGATGAATACTCTAAAAGTGAACGGACCAATGAGCAGTATATAGTTTTTTAATGAAGAAGATAGATTGAACTCCTTTGATATGCGTATTACAAACCCAAGCGTTTTTAAGGCTTTGCAGCATATCATTTCAGTGTGGGAGTGAAAATTGAGATCGGAATTAAAGATAATACCTAAGTCTTTCTTACTACAAACCGATGTTACACTTGAACCATTGATGAAGTAAGTATAGTTAATAGGGGAGCGGTGTCTTAAAAATGACATGGAATGACATTTATTTACATTAAACTGAAGACCAATATTATTAAACCACGAGACCAGGTTGTTGAGATCATTCTGGAGCGTAGAGCAGTTATCCAAGTTACCAATTTACCAAGTTATCAATTTTCTTAAAGAGCTTCAAGTCGTCGGCAAACATGAGTAGTTCACAGTTTTTGACAATTTCCTTGATGCCATTTACATACAAAGAAAACAATATTGGAGATAAATGTCCTCCTTGAGGAACTCCAGAAGAGACCTTTGAGATGGATGATTTGCATCCGAACACTTTTACCCACTGGACTCTGTCTGACAAATAAGATTTGAACCAAGACAACAATGGTTCACCGAACCCAGTTTTGTACAGGGTCTCGATTAGGCGGCCATGGTCGACTCTATCGAAGGCTTTAGTAAAGTCTGTGAAAATAACATCAACTTGGATGTGCTTCTCGACAGCCTTTATAACAAAATTGTTAAAAACGAGTAAATTAGTAGTGGTCGAGCGACCAGGTCTAAACCCATGTTGCTTGTCGATTAGAATAGAGTTAATTGGCGATTGAATACTTCTCAATACTAGAAGTTTAAACAGTTTGGATATGTGGCTCAAAACAGAGACAGGTCTATAATTTTTGACATCAGCTTTATCGCCAGATTTAAAAATAGGAGTGACAGAGCTAATCTTGAAAGAAGAGGGAAAAACTCCGCTATCGATTGAACGCTTAAAAAGTAGCCACAGTGGAAAACATAATGAAGATTTCACATTGTATAAGAATATACCTGACAAGCCGTCGGGGCCTACGGACTTAACATTTTTTAGTGTGTCTAGACCAGCGTCAACATCGTCGATGTCGAATGAACAAGTGCTAGGTAGGTCATGGAACAAAAAAGGAGATGAATGGTCATTAGATAAAGGAGGAACATAAACTGTATTGAAGTAATGAGAAAATAAGTTCAGAGACAGACTCTGTACCCGAGCTTTGAAAATTCTCAAAATGTACTGAGTGGGGAATTTCGTTGCTAGATTTATTAACTCGGACAAAGTCCCAAGACGACCTGGGATTAGATTTTAGCATAGACTCAGTGCGAGACAGGTAGACAGTATGACATCTCTTGTATTCTGCCTTGTAAGAGGCACGAATTGCGGAAAATTCCGCATAATCAAGGGGACAGCGTGAAGCTTTAAACTTGGCATGTTCTCTTTTCTTGCTTAAAACAATATGCTTAAGATTTTTTGAAAACCATTTCGGGAATGTCGAAGGTATATAAGACACTTCCGGAACAAAGTTTAAAATGCAAAAGTGCGAGGCGTCATAAATTGCCTTAGCAGCTTCATCAACGTCGAGAGATATTATGGTCTCCAACCAATTAAATGAATTTAGGAATTCGCATATTTTTGAATAGGGAGCACGGCGGAAGTCATAATAATTATGGGAACGATCAAGTAAAGGAGAGAGTTTATCCAACTTTATCATAATATCAAGAGCCGGGTGGTAGGGATCACAAGGTACTGCTGAAGTTACGGCTTTAGAGATATAGATTCTGTTGTCATTGGAGAACACAAGGTCCAAGACAACACCAAAAGAGTTTTGAATATCATTTAGTTGGAAAAAGTTAAAGAACGCTTATGCATCAGGGATACATTGAAATCTGGGATTAGAAACCGTATTGTAAAGTAAACCAAAATCATCGTTGGACCATATAATATCTGGCAAATTGAAGTCACCACAAAAAATGAATACACATTCTGGATGAAAGAGAAGAACAGATTGTACAGCGGAAATAAAAGACTCATAAGCAGAAAGCGGGCAATTAGGAGGAAAGTACACTGAGCACACTACATATCTGATGTTATTATAACTAAATTTAACAAATAGATGTTCAACATTAGTAGCTGGAGTGTAAATTAAATTAGATACTATGTCACTACGAATGGCAATGAGAGCACCGCCACCTCTAGAAAAATTACTTGTTAAACTATTTCTATCACATCTATAAATGATGTAGTTGGATAGACCAAGTTCACTATCATAGAAGCTGTCACATAGCCATGTTTCAGTGAAACAGATAAAAACATAATCAAAAACAGCGACATTACATTTTAAATTACTTAGTTTGGTTCTTAACCCGCGGCAATTTTGATAAAAACCTAAGAGAATATGGTTACAAGTACATAAATCACTACATAAACAATAATTGCTTACTATTATATTTATAAGCGTGTATATCAACAGGAGGATCACAGATAGGCGTACATGAAGAAATTAGTTTTTTGGAGTGTCGCTTAGAATCATCTCGGGCGTAAGACGACCCCAAAAGCGTTTGACCATTACGCCATCAGGCCAGAATGTAGGTTATAGGACTTCATCAAGCTTCTCCGCAGGCAGGCGCACATGGAATGAAGAATATGATGGGTGTTTTGTCACTAATTTATTTATGGTCACATCTGAGTAGCTAGTGAACAATTCAGATTCAAGCATAATGGTCGTTACACATGACGCAAGTCTTGAGACAAAGATATCTTTAGATAAAGATAAATTAAGATTAAGATTGTTGTTCCCAGGAGGGCAATTCTTGGTGGCACGTTCAATTTCTTCTGATCTAACATTTTGCCTAGTTTAGAGTGCATCAAAATCTCGCCATCGCTGTTCCTTCCATATGCACCAACATCAACAGCAATAAAGTTATAATGTGCATCGACAAGGGCCATGAGTACTATTGAAAATGTTTTCTTATAATTAAAATATTGCGAACCACTGTTGGGTGGCGCTTGAATAACAACATGCTTCCCATCTAATGAACCTATACAATTTGGAAAGTTCTAACAATTCCAAAACTTCTAAAACGTTCCTTCCATTTGGCAGATGTGGGTACTGGCATTACCTCTGACATCAGTTTGTCTACTATAATTTTGCATGTATCTATCACTATTTTGTGAACAGTTGAATATCCCAGTCGATAACTGAATGATATTGTTTTCATAGAATCACCCGTTGATAAAAATCTAAAAAATCAAATCATTTTTATTTAATATTAGTAAATAATAATAAAACCTAAAAAACTCCAATTTAAAATTTAAATAAACAAATAATAAATCTATTAATGTATTTTTAAAATTGCATTACGTAGTTAACAATTGAAAATAATATTTAGGTAATGACGAAAATGTCCATGTTATCATAAATAATACTTTTGAATTAAAATAATTATAATAATTATTTATTTTATGTTTGAATATAAAATTTCATGAAAGTTTAAAGTATGACATATCAATAAATTGTGAATAGGTTATATAAAGGTAATATATTATATTTGAAACTTTTAAAATTTAAATAACAATTTATTTTATTTTATTTATCACAATATCGCATCTGGACCGAATTATGTACTTGGAATGCATTGTACTATAATACTATGTTATGTTATGTTATAGGGTATATAATAAATATATTATATATTCATTGTTATGTAATGAAAAACCTAAATTTGTTTATGATTATGAAGTACAGTATATAATGATATATTTTTTATTATATTTGTCTAGCTAATGCGTGCAAGACTAGGTGGTATAATATCAGGGACCAATACAGGAAAGTTTTGAATAAAAAAAAAACAACGAGTGGTCAAGCTGCAACAAAACAATTTAAATATAAATACGATGATCAACTTTCTTTTTTAAAAATAACCTTCCAAGAAAGATCAACTACTACCAATATCGATGGTAGTGATTCTGAAGAATATGATGACACTGCATACTTGGACAATCCTAGATGCTCTACAGATATGAATATTAGTATCGAAACTCCAATTAATAGTAGTACATTTACATCTATGTCAACGCAACAATCAAATTTATCTACAATTTCTAAAGGAGGAGGGAAAAAAAATGACAAAGTAACGGCTTCAGCAGTGATGATGAAATATCTATTAGATAAAAAATCAAAAGAAGAAAATGACACAACACCAAAACATAATGTAGATGCATTTTTAACAGGAATCGCTTCTACAATGAAAGCGTTGGACCCGTGTCGTGCTAACATAGCAAAAACAAGGATTTTTTCTATTGTTCAAGAACTAGAAATGGACCAGATAATGAACGATCAACGTCAGGTATACACACCGACACCTCAAATACCAGTAACTCAAAATAAAATAAATGAACCGTACTATCAAAATATATAGGTTAGTTCTACAATATATTATAAAATTTAAAATATTTCTTTCTAAATGTTTTCATAATTTTTAATAAGTTTTTGTAATAATAAAATTTTATAATAATATAATATCGTAAGTTAATTTGTCATTAATTTATAAGTTTCTTCATACTATTTTATAAAGAGTTAATGCAAAATATAATTTTATAATCATAAGTTAATTTGTATTTATATTGTTATGTTTAAGCTCAAATAATAAATAAATAAAAGGAATATTGTTAAAATACTAATAATTTGATTGTCGAATGATTTAATGAAATATGTTTTAGAATAAATTTTTCTTTGAAAACACTTATGTCTAAGTTGTTAGTTAAAATGAACTGTAACATTTCTATTTTATTTAGTACCTAATGTTTGTTGAAAATAAATATATTCTTACCTTAAACATACTGCTAATCGATGCCTAGGTGGAATACATAGCCTAAAGTTGGTGTTTTGTTTTTGAATATCATTTTCAATTTTTTTAAACAATACATTGAAAGAATACATTGACATTCTAAAGTACTCGTAGAACTTAATCTCGTCGTGTATTAATTCTTTGTACAAAGTTGCGAATTCACCCTCGGTTTCACGTTTCTTCCAAGCAGCGTGGACCCAAAACTTCATAGGCTCCCGTGAAACTATTTTCTCTTCCTCTTCTTCATCAAGTAATATTGCTATCATTGCAAGTTCGGAAAAATTCATAGCAATACTAAATTACATTATTTGTAAATTAAAGTCTTCTATATTTTTTTTAATATGTAGTTATAAAATTATACTTACTATTTATATTTGCAGAACTTAAAATATATAGGTACTTTCAGACTTCAGTAATATAAGAATACTTTCTCCAACTCAACAAACAGAACTATTGGTACGGTATATAATTATAGGCGTGGTTTCGATGCTTAATTACAACTGATGAGTGATAGGCGAAGTACGGCCGATAGATATGGACTTTTAAATACATTTCCGCAGTTTTGTAACTTTTTGTTTTGTTTTATTGTTTTACTCTCCTACCCGATTTTTTTTAAATCCTACGGCCTCCTTCACCAGTATAGTGTTTTACGGGTCATAGGTGGGCGACCTACAATATATTGCTGGACGTCAGTAACCATGACGTTACAGAGGCTCCATTCAAAAATTCTATTTTCATCCTTTTTCTTGGGAAAATTAATGCAGGTGGTACATAAATCCCACTAGCACTAAAGCAACACACAGCTGTTACTAGTTCACCTCTTTCAGCGGCAACTGATTTTCCAACAATCTTTTTACCTCTAATGGATATAACTTTTGGAATTTTATTTGGAACGGTTGAAATACCAGTCTCATCCATATTAAATATCCTGCTAGGGGGGATATTTAATTTATTATACACATTTTGTAAATTATCATAAAATCTTTTAATCTGTACTCTATCAAAGCTCATTATACGTGCAACGCTTGTTTTTTGGGGCGTACGCAAGGATAAACCATATTTATTTATAAATGATCTAACCAGTGGCGCCGAACTAATTTTTTTTAGGTGTGGCAATGAATAATTACTTATACCTACCCACCTAACTTTTTAATAATTTAAAAATGTGTTCATTGCGGGGGGCTATACAAAGTTAGAAAATATATGTAAAGAAAGTATAAATCTATAATAAAAATAAATAGAAAAGAAAATATTGGAAAATATTTTTGTTATAAAACTGTTTAAAGAGAAAAATGTTTGTTTAGAAAATATAAAGTAATACAATTATTTTGATAGAACATTTTTAAATGAGATAATATTAAAATGTTAAACATAAATTATCAGAAAATTATTACATTCGAAAATATATTAAAATCAAAATATACAACCAGAAAAGTATTTTGTATAAACCGTATATAATTAGAAAATATAATTACTGAAACAAAATTTAGAATAAATATTGTTCCTGAGAAAATATGATTGCCAAAAAATATTTAAGCATAAATATATATTCTTAGAAAGTAAAGTTGTCGAACAATATTAAATATTAAATTTA
>NW_021771010.1:8145-9477 GCF_005508785.2 Acyrthosiphon pisum | reverse complement strand
AAACTATGACACTTCTTTTTTGTATGAAATATAACAATTTCATTTTAACGCAATATCTGACATGATTTTACAGGACTTAATAGTATGATATAATACAAATTAATTTATATTTATATATTGTTTGTTTATTAAATACTAATTATTTTTATTTTTATATATTGTTTATTTATTTAGATAGAAATTATTTTATATCACACTAATTATCATGCGGCTAATTTACTTCTTATAGTCCGACGTTCAGGGTCTTTCAATATTGTGTCGAAGATGACCTGCATGGTCTCATTCAAACTCTTATTCAATGCCTGGTGTTTTGACTTATCAGATGTCGTCACCTTGACAGATGCCTCAGAGTGACGCCACCTACAACATAAATTAATTATTCAATCAGCTGAATAGTGAATAGAACCAGATGATTTTTTTTTTCATTTAGCAATAGTTTTTTAATTAAAAAGTAAACCAAAGTCTAGTATTTACCTCTCTTTCGTAGGTACATTGTTTATATTTTTACACTTATAGTGCGTAATAGTCCAATAGTCCGTCGGTTTGTCGTCCGGATTGAACTGACTTTTTATGGTAGCCAAACCATCTCCCTGTCGAAAAGTTACAGTATTGAATATTTCTTCATCGAAATCTTCTAACAACAATTTTTCATTCAAAATTTTCCTGTACGATGAACTCTAAAAATAAATAAATTCATACTATAATTCATAACCTTAGAATATATTAGATAAAAGATGATAAATTATTATTTGTCTTACTGTTTTTACGTTTTTAATTTTTTTATTATTTTTTTTTTCTACCGATTTGTCAGCTCCTCTTTTAGGAGCTGTTTTAACCTGCTTTGAAGTCGAAGGCTTCATTTTCAAGTCGGTAAAATCTGATCCTTCGAATTCGTTCTATAAAACATAAACTTATATTATTAAATTTGATATATTAATATATTGTTTTTTTCATAAATGTATGAATGGTTTACAACCGATCCCTAAAACAATATTGAGTACCGTTACAGTCATACTATAATTATTATGTTTAAAATAAATACATACGTGTGATGTTACAATCAACCACGAATTATAACCATAGCGTTGAGTAGTTTTACGACTGACCTCCAATTCGCTTAAGTTATTTAAGTAATTTATTTACTAACCTCTGATCCAAAATCGTCTATCGAAGTTCTGTACGACATTGTTGAATTGAATGTTAAATTGTTGAAGACGGCGAATAAGTTCCAGTTGCTGGATGTTGACTGTGATATTGCTGTCGATACGCTAGCCTTAAGCCGCGTCCAGACTAGACGACCAAGGGTATCGAAGGCACATGTGACGACTTATT
>NW_021771010.1:5411-8045 GCF_005508785.2 Acyrthosiphon pisum | reverse complement strand
GCTTAAATTTTAAGCTTAAATAGATTTTCTGATAAAACTTTTATTTAGACATAACTTTAAATTAAAAGTAGTTCGTTCGAAAATAGTTTAATAGAATAGTATTTCGTTAGAAAAATAATTAAATTTAATACTGATAGAGCGAGCTACCCATGCGTTTGTTGTCTTCGCCCACGACACGGTCTTAGAAGTTATCTATACATCCTAGATGATCTTCTCTACATCGTGTCTTCGACTTACAAACGTTTCCATATCACTAGTTTTGAATGTTTTAATATTATTTGAGTTAACTGATATATTATTATCAAACTTTTAGGTAAGAATAATAAGGTAATAGTTGCAGGGCCGTATTTGAACAATATTCGCCCCGGGGCAACATATTTTTCCACTCCCCCCCCAAAAAAAAAAAAAATGTATTAAGGAACCTATTATTTTGGGACATAATTTATGACTCTTAAGTGTGGTTAGATTTTGGAATTTTTTTTGGAAACCTTTGTTTTTCAATGAGTTATTTAAACATAATTTGTCGATCGGACTTAGTTTCAAAGTTACACCTACGAGTTTGCGAATTCCCATCCATCGGCAGTTTTTTATAGTATTCTATCGTAAGTAGAATAGGTAATTTCTGATTTCACTAACATTTTAACGATAAAAAACTGACATTTACAAAAAAAAAAAAATATTATTTTTGGAATTTTAATAATACGATTTTAAGGTTTTGAAGTTTTTTTAATCTTATACTTCTACAGAAAATTTTACCAACTTTTTTATAGTACCATCATTAAGCGTGAAAAACACACATTTTAAAGAAAACAATTCACGGAAATCGATTTCCACCTAAACTCCATTCCTTCCAATATTTCATACTTTCATTTATTAGTTAGGTATCTCTTAAATCACAAGGGGTACTTGTGCGTTACCGCGACTACCGCCGATTCGTCGTGACTACCTTGATTTCACTTGTGCATTATCGCGATTACCTTGATTTCGAACACAACATATTTTTAATGCGTTTATAATAATACAAAACTATCCAAAGCTATAATGTCAATGTATTTATTGATAATATGATAATAATTATGAAATATAATAATAATATGTCAAATATACCTAATAGTCAAATTTATACGTAACAATTACGAGTAAAATTTATAAAATAAAATTTAGTAATAAATTTAAAATTTAAAAATCAATTTGTGGTGGCCAATGATTTGCAATATTATTTAGTAAAACTTTGAACTTTTCTTCATCATGATAAGTATTCCTCCATATAAATTCCGCCAAGTAAGATTCTAAATGGTGTCACGCTGTACCTCTATGGCGTTTGTTTCTCCATTTCGCCGATTCCCAAAGTCTTTCTATTCCTTGTGTGTGAGCATGTGTACTTGGATCAACGAAATTATAAGAATGATTCACTGTAAAATGCTCATAGCCATTATCTTGTATTGCGTTATATGCCCGCAAGCAATCAGAGTAAATTATTGTCCCTTTCTCTATGTGTTGATGTATTTTTGACATCAAAGTAGCAGCTAGAAGACCGATCAGGAACTTCTACTAAAAATACCTCTTTTGTTTCACGACATATTCCGCCGAAAATCCATTGCTGGGGGTGTACTCTTCCGCAATATTTTTTACATTTAGTGAACAAACTTTCGTCAATTTCCACTATTTTGCCTTTTTCCCCAATTTTTTTATTTTCTCTTTCTCTCAAAGTTATTACACATATTTCCCATAAATAATTATTCCAATCATTTACCGTATTATTACTAAGTTGTAAGTGTTTTTCACAAAATTTCACTGAAGTCATTTCCTCTGACCAACAAAACATGAAACGTAAAGCTTGCAAAAATGATATGTGACTATTCACAAACCAATTGGCAACACGCATGTTAACTTTTTGTTGACAACTTTTCACATCGCACTTCCAAAATACTTATTTCCCAAAATAGAGTTTCGCTTTGTGACCGTTCGAACAGATTTGTTGATGTGGTAAAATGCCTTTTTCTTAAAAAAAAAGCTACAGCATCTTTTTCCGTAGTTGGTAAGTTCCACAGATCCATTGCCATGAAAATCCATGAAAATATAAAAAAATTAGCCGCCCCCTCATAATCAGCCGCCCGGGGCAACTGCACCCTGTAGCTCTCCCCTACCCAAGTAACACCAATTGTTCTAGTATTAATCCTTAAATGTTCCATTCCTTCTTTGATTATTCTGGATGTTCAAAAGGTAATATATTCTGAAGAGTTTTTATTATTTCATGAATATTCTTAATAATTTATTATAATCACAATCAATTAAAAAATAATATCAATCCATTCTTATTCTATTCTTACGAAATATTATATTAATACATTATATTATATTAAGAATATTCAATTCATAATATGAACTATTATTCCATATGAATAATCTTTTATTGACATATTATTGTGATTACATTTTATGTAATTTTATTATTATTTTATTATATTAAGAATATTCAATTCATAATATCAACGATTATTCCATATGAATAATCTTTTATTGACATATTATTGTAATTACCTACTTAATATTATCAACAACTATTTATAAACTAATAATAATTTCTATGCCACCGCGCGCGCCTATAGATGACCACAGTCATTACGTAATTCC
>NW_021771010.1:3133-5361 GCF_005508785.2 Acyrthosiphon pisum | reverse complement strand
CAGGCGCACATGGAATGAAGAATATGATGGGTGTTTTGTCACTAATTTATTTTATGGTCACATCTGAGTAGCTAGGTATTGAACAATTCAGATTCAAGCATAGTGGACGTATGTGAATTGTGCACGCGGCGTAATCCCAAGAGACTTCATTGTTGACAAGAAAGTCGTGTCCTAGTAACGCGTCGCAATACAAATTGTCTAGGATGGTAGCTTCGAATTTTATATCAAGTGTACCTATCCTAGTTTCGAATGTAGAGGTGCCACTGGTTGTTGCAGTGTGACCATCCGCCATCCGGACTGTGTTTGTTGGTCCGTGGGGGGGTGTTTTGCCGTATTTACGGGCTACTGTCGGGTTTACGTACGATTTTTGCGCCTGCGTATCTAATAGGGCTGTTACGAAGCCTGACGGAAATTCGAGTTCGACCGCGGGAGTCGGAATCTTGTCTTGGCATGTTCGCGTACCGTTATTAGTCGTATTGCAATTTGTCGAGCGGGACAACTGGTTCTGAACCGCGATGGAGACTGTCTGGTCGTTGGTGTTTACCGCCAAGACCATACTGTTCCTATCGGTTGCCTCGTTGCTCGCTTGTTGCTTTACGTGCGCAATTGACCTAATGCGGGGATAAGCGCGGTGTGTGTGCTTGTGTCCCCGTCACCTATGCAGGTGAACACCCGTGTCTCTGTTGCCTTTGTCCCTACACCTGTGGCTGCCCCATGAGCCGGTTGTTGTTGAACACACGTGTCACCGGTGAGGTGAGTGTGTTCTGTGGTGGGGTGGTGTAGGTGGGCATGTATCAATTGCGCCGAAAAACGCAGGTAAAAAAAGAAAAATTATAGGATAGGAAAAAGGTATACATCAACTGCGCCGATCGATATTCCAATGTTATAAATTGTGTACGTCAGTTGCGCCGATCGATATTTGAATGTAATAAATGGTGTACATCAATTTCGCTGATCGATTCTTAAATATATATAAGCGTCTAAAATATTATTTCTATTATAACTAAAAATCGAGTTTTACGTGTTTTAATCTAATATAATATCTATATGGTATATCTATATCATAGGTAAGTTTGAATTATATTATTTTATTACTTGAAGTTAAAACAAATTACAAAATGTGGACAAATACCGTGTTAGGTTATAGGTAAATCCATAGTTTTGTGCAGTACAATTCCACGCGTTGTTTGTATAGTCGTTCGTTTAGTTGTCGTGGCTCGTGCTTAAATTTATGATGGAATAGTATTAAGGGAACGTGGTAAAGAACTAATATTTATTATTTACCAAAATTATACATTTTCTTATAAGGAACTTACCAAAAAAGGGCATAAATGGCGGTGCGCACACAAAAGTTGCAACTCTAAGCTGTACGTAGATGAGGGTAAAACTACAATTTTATTTGAAGAAATTAAACATGAACATCATCCTCCTATATTTAATATATGTATATAAATTATTTTTATTTAAATTTACTTTTTAATATAACTTTTTTAATACTAGCGCAATAGATGTATTCCATATTAATATACCTTTTTTATGCCGGCGCAATAGATGTATACCTTTTTGATATACCTTTTTTATACCGGCGCAATAGATGTATACTATACAGGTAGTGTCCCAAATTCGGCGCAATTGACGAAACCCCCATTGCACATTGCCCCCCGGGCCCCCATTCCGATATAGGCCCCCAAATCGATGTGTTAAAATGTATAATTATAAAGCCGTATTTGTGGAAAATTGAAGTAAAAAACAATTTGATAAAACTATTGTATCAGGACTGAGGACCATACAGATTTGGCTTTTTATATAATTGATACCTATGGATTTATCAACAAGTTTTGCTGATGTTCTAGCTGCTTGTCTTATATTTCTAACCATTCCTGTAACTGTAGCATCTGCAGAAAGAAGTTTCTCTAAACTCAAATTGATCAAAAATTTTTTGCGCAATTCCATAAGTCAAGAACGTCTCAGTGGTATTTTCATTCCGAATATATAGAAAGGAGAAAAACTTCCGAAATTGATGTAGAGAAAATCATTGACAACTTTGCAAACGAAAAAGCGAGGAAAAAACAATTTTGTTAGATTATTTAAAAATGAGTTGAAGTTATACTATAATGCAATTTTTAAAATAATTATACAACTATTACAATTACACAATTAAATAATTTAATTTTAATTATTTGATTAGCTACTAATATATATAATTTAAATTTGTAGCTGATTCAATT
>NW_021771010.1:0-3083 GCF_005508785.2 Acyrthosiphon pisum | reverse complement strand
TTTTAATCTAATATAATATCTATATGGTATATCTATATCATAGGTAAGTTTGAATTATATTATTTTATTACTTGAAGTTAAAACAAATTACAAAATGTGGACAAATACCGTGTTAGGTTATAGGTAAATCCATAGTTTTGTGCAGTACAATTCCACGCGTTGTTTGTATAGTCGTTCGTTTAGTTGTCGTGGCTCGTGCTTAAATTTATGATGGAATAGTATTAAGGGAACGTGGTAAAGAACTAATATTTATTATTTACCAAAATTATACATTTTCTTATAAGGAACTTACCAAAAAAGGGCATAAATGGCGGTGCGCACACAAAAGTTGCAACTCTAAGCTGTACGTAGATGAGGGTAAAACTACAATTTTATTTGAAGAAATTAAACATGAACATCATCCTCCTATATTTAATATATGTATATAAATTATTTTTATTTAAATTTACTTTTTAATATAGTATTCCTTATTAATATACCATTTTTATGCCGGCGCAATAGATTTATACCTTTTTGATATACCTTTTTTATACCGGCGCAATAGATGTATACTATGCAGGTAGTGTCCCAAATTCGGCGCAATTGACGAAACCCCGTGTAGGTTGGGGGTCTGTGAACGGATGCCGATTGGTGATGAGACGGAAAAAATTTTCGTAGTTGGTTTTTCTGTGTGTTGAATTACCGAACTACGCGCTTTACTTTTACGTGTTTTTTTTCCGTGTGCACTACTGACAGTAGGTGGTGATGTGTGGGGGGGTGGTGATGAGTCGATGAGGGGGACTAGTCCTCGTCGACTCCCCCGCCGTTCCCCGACGTGGTCGGTCTGTTTGGACACTTACTGTTCCAATGGAGTTCCCCACAATATCTGCACGGCCCCGGTGGTTTATTATCAGTTGTTTTTTTTTTTGAAAAATTTTTTTTGACCGGGGGGACTGTTTGTGGGGTGTCCGTCCCTTTTTTGGTTTTAGGGGTCCATTTTTGTAGAGGCGGGTTGGTGTTGTCCGTTAAGCCGCGTCCAGACTAGACGACCAAGGGTATCGAAGGCACATGTGACGACCTTATTCGGAGATATTGGTATTGGTGTGGACAGCGCGACCGAACGAACGCCAACGGCGAATTTGCCTTCGGTTGCCTTCGCTCGGCAAGCGGTACATCAAAGGAATTCGTTATCGGTTCAGACACGATTTGTCGCTATTTTAGTATTCGTTGACATTTGGTCCGAACTGGTGTCTTGTTAAATTTAAATATTTAAAAAATTTTACTTATTCATTTTTATTATTCACTTATTCATTTTCAAAATGGATTGGAGTGATACACGATGCTTTCAACTAATACATTTATATCAAGAAAACCCAATACTATGGAATCCAACACATGCTGAGTACAAATTAAACAAAAAAAAATTTGATGTATGGTGTGCCATTGCAAAAGACATGAATTCCGAAGTTGTTGATGTCCGCAAAAAAATGGAAAGTTTATTAACTTCATTCAGGCGAGAACGGCAGAGAGAAGGTACTACATCTGGAATGGGCAAAGACGAGGTGTATCACTCACAATGGTTTGCGTTTCAGTCTATGCAATTTTTAAACGATAAGTTCAAGCCCAGAAAAACAAAAAATACAGAAACTACTTCAACTAAAAATGTAAGTATTACAATAGTTTAATAAATATAATTACAATAGTATAGTATATATTAAATATTTATAATATATACCTAATATATATTTTATTATATAGTATTTATATATTTTAATTTTTAACCATAACTTCACATTTTTAAATATTAATCATAAGTTATCACTTATCATTATGTGTTAATAGTAGGTACAATTACAATAAGATAATATTGTGTATAGTTATTATTATAATATTATTATAAATTACCTATTAAATTAATGATTAACATTAATTATTCATATTCATCTTGCCACTGGAGTTTTCCATTTGTTACGAAATACTCCGCAAATTCCGTTCTTATTTCTTCCACGCTTTTAGCCGATCTCCTCCCAACTCTTTGAAATGAGACAAAACTACTAGTTTCACCTTGACACGTGTTTCTCCAAGTACCCTCTCTGATTTGGCCATTTATTTCTGAATCAAAAGTTCCATTTGGTGTATATATATTTTTTGATGTTTTATTTTTTCTCAAAAAATTATGCAAGTAAACGCATGTCATTACTACACGCTCTGCTTTATCGGGCTCTAATAATAGTGGCCTTCTTAAAACTCTAAAAATAGCTGACAAAATTCCAAATACGTTTTCTACGACTCGTCTTGCCCGTGATAATCTATAATTATATGCTCGTTCCCTTGATCCTTTTTGTTGAAGACCTGAATATGGCTTCATAATATTATATTTTAAAGGAAAAGCATCATCTGCGACAAAAACGTAAGGCACTAATTTTTGTCTTCCCTCTAATACGCTTGCTGTAGGTAAATTTAGTTCATTTTTGTCAAGTTTTTGAAACAGAGATGTATTTCTAAATACGCCTCCATCCGAAATACGACCTTCACATCCAACATCGGCGTACAAAAAAATTGTAATCAGCGTCTACAAGTGCCATCAGAACAATTCTAAAGGTTGATTTATAGTTAAAAAAGTTACTACCACTTGTAGCCGGTGCTTGTATTTGTACGTGTTTTCCGTCAATTGAACCCACGCAATGTGGAAAGTTCCATTGCTTTTCGTATTCGTCAGCAATTTTCAACCAATTTTCTTCTGTATCAGGCATCTAAAATTAAATTAAATAATTGAAAAATTGTGCTTATATATTTTTAAAATTTTTGTGGAACCTTGTGTAAAATTTTCAAGTATTTCGACTCGGCAAAAATGTTTTAAAAAATGTCGAAAAAATGCAATAAAATATGCACTTAAAATGCAAAAAAACAGTATAATATTGTACCATCCGTACTAAAAATATCAGCGCCAACTTCATTGACGTACTTTCGTAATGTTTCGTAATTTTTACTTTTTACCCCCCCCCCTCCCCCCCCTCTGAAAATAATATTTAGTAATTTTAATAATTTATTGCAGATTGAATGTGATTTGATCGACGATGATGGTGTATCAGAGTTTTTAAGTA
>NW_021771009.1:1872-2463 GCF_005508785.2 Acyrthosiphon pisum | reverse complement strand
TTATTTATATAGATAGGTATCTATGTATTGCATGTTTATTTAATTAATATGTTCTATAGGTCAACATGTACTTACAAGTTTTTACTTGACCAGCAGATATTACCATTACCATGCCCAAAAACGATTAGAAGATATTGTCTTTAGTAAAATCTAAATGTGGATTTGATAAAAATTTTTTTCTTCTCTTAAAAAAAAATTTTTCCTGATGTCAAATTCTGAAAAGCATGGAATGTTAGTATTCGATAAAATATCTCTCATGGAAAGTATAAGCGTAAATACAAATACTCTTACCTATCAAGGTTTTGAAGATTTCGGAAATGATGTTGAGTATGAAAAATCGGATAAAAAAAGTAACCATGGCTTACTTTTTCTTTTCCAAAGTTTGTGTGGAAACTTCTCTCAGCCTATTGGAGTATTTGCAACACATGGAAATGTCAAAGGTATAATAATATTATTAAGCAATTTATTAAAATAATAAAGTTTATTAATATATCAAATATTAATTATATTATACCATTATTATAAATTTAATTTTAGGAACAGTTTTAGCTCAACTTATTGTGAAAGCTATAAGCTATTATTTTGCTTAAA
>NW_021771009.1:0-1772 GCF_005508785.2 Acyrthosiphon pisum | reverse complement strand
AAAAGTGATGCATTTGTTGATAGGCTTGTTTGTGATGGAGCAGCCACTAATAGAAAAATGTGGACCATTTTTGGAGTTAGTGGCATAAAAGATAATGTAAAACACTACTTTACTCATCCGTTAATGGATGATCGAAAAGTTTTTGTTTTTTCTGATGTACCACATCTGTTCAAAAATATAAAAAACAGACTTCATGATAAAAAATATTTAAAGGTCTAATTTTGTTTACTATATATTACAGTTTAATTTAATTTTTACAAATACTAATTTTTATTATATTTATCTTTTAGATAAGTCCTGAAAAAAACTATGTAAGTTGGTACCATTATATTGAATTACATAATTATGACAAAAATCTTCCAGCTGTCGAGAGAGTATGTCCTAAATTAACAGATAGACATCTATTACTTGATAGTTTATCAAAAATGTCTGTAAAATTAGCCACCCAGGTAAGTATAGTACTAACTAGTCATTTGATTTTCTAAACAATTTTATATTTTTGCAGGTATTCAGCGACTCAGTTTCTGACTGACTTAAGTTTTATAGGGAGCATCAAAAGATAACTTGTCTTCGAGGAAGTTAAGAAACTGAGCAGTTCACCATAAAAATGAATAGAGCATTTGATGCCTTAAACAGAAAGTATCCGTGTTCAAATACCGATACTGTTTTGGCGTTGGCCGGCTTACATCGTGAGGTTGACAATTCCGAGTGGTAACAGTCTAGCCACCCAGTGCCATTCCCTCCGAGAGGTCATGTTGTACGCGCCGCTGACTGCGGATGTAGCCGGCGAATTGCCGGTGGCGTACTGGCGTGCGGGCCACTTTTTTTTTTTGTCGTTTGGTCCCTTTCGCGTCGTGCACGTATTTTCGTGCGCGTATTTTCCAATTCTATCTCGACAATTTGGTCGAGTCGTTTTTGTGTGTCGGCTGGAAGCAACATAAAAGCTCTAAAAAAAAAAGTTATCCAAATTGGTGACAAATTGATTGTAAAATAGGTATAGAATAAATTAATAAAAATATAAAATAAACTTGAAAAAAATTAATAACCATTGTCAATTTGATATTTCTACAATAATATTGCCTACCTTCAAATTTCAATCTTCATCACAAATATATATTTTAGATATTTATAACCATGCAATATTAAATCGTACGTATGTAATGCAAGACCGTAAATTATAGACAAAATTAAATTAGGTATTTAAATTAAATATGATTCGATACGATATAGGTACCTAATAATTAATAATATAAATTTGAATAATTTGATCTATTCTATTTTTTTAAATAGTTGTCACAGCTTGCTGTGTATTAAAATTCAGATGATTTAGTAAACCGACAGAGTGCGCCATAAACACCAAGGTACACTTCAGCAAGAGTACCCGACCGCAATATCTAGAGTCGTTACCAGTATATCTTAGTTCGTGGTTCGTAGATTTATTGTGACATCCAAAGATGTTAACAACTACATTTTGACTGATGCTTTGGAAAGCGTACGTAATGGTCGTTATGATACAATAGTATACTTGAAACGAGTAGCTACTTAGCAAGAAGCTATTTGGATCAACAAATAGGCCCATTACCTAATGGTAACACAACAAATTAAATTTATTTATGTCTTAAAAATTAATTACACAATGATTGGTTTACCAGAAAAATAAAATGCTAAAAACCCGTTAAGGGTCAACATTCAACCTTAGCCTTCAGCACCATCAGTGCATGTTCGTGGAGTTATAAGGCCCAGAGGTCGTGGGCGTTCATTGGTTAAAAGAC
>NW_021771008.1:0-954 GCF_005508785.2 Acyrthosiphon pisum | reverse complement strand
GATCATAATGTTGTGGCATTTTGTTTTTTAAAATCATACAGGAGTGAAAATCTTTTGATGATGATGTTTGAAAAACAAATTTTGGTTAAGATTGATTTAAGTGTAAAATATTACTTCACTAATAGAGAACTAGACCTATCACATTTCACTTTCTTAACCAAACATTTTCCAACAAATAAATCAGACATTGAGCACTTTATATTAAAATTTAGCCAAATGTCAACATGCATTGGTGGACCATCAGTTGACAATTGTCCAGGTAACAAAACATGTACTTACCTAGGTATAATAGTTTAAAATATTTGATTTGTATTAATTTAAACTATTGGGAATTAGAATAAAATACGCAACAATAGATCCAGACAATGTCTGGCGTAGTCTTAAATGTGAACTCCATACTGATAATATGTTTAAGCAAAGATGCAAATGGTGTGTACGGCTAATGAATATTTCAAGAGCTATGAAATCTAATATTCAATTATCGCTGAAATTAAACAAAAAAAAAAGATTAGGTCCAACATTAACACCTACAAGAACTGAGACTCTTATTTAAAACTAAACATAACATACAGAAATCTAATTTGAGGTAACATTATTTTTTATTATTTTGAAAATAGTAAAGTTGTGTATATACAATTTATCTTTAAGCACATTTATGGAATCATGAATTATAAAAATTATTGCTTATCAGGAAAGATAGCATTATTCAAAATTTGAAATTTAAATTTAATAAACTAAAAAGTAAAATGGAATTAGTGTCAAATTCTTATGTGGATGATTTGCACAAAAATATGAATGTAAATGAATCACAGAGTGTTTTGATTAAAGAGACTATCAATCATTATTCAGAAGATTGGTTGTTATTATGTATGCAGCTTTATACATAACGGTAGGTATAAGATCTGAAATATAAATAAGTATTTAATGATTTTATTCATTAACTACTTTACTTCT
>NW_021771007.1:3155-4813 GCF_005508785.2 Acyrthosiphon pisum | reverse complement strand
AATTTTTTTCAGTATACATATAGATATTATATATTATTTTTTACTAACCTCTGAATCTGAAGAAGTTATTGATCGATGATATGGCATTGTGGTTGTTGTACAAATAGCTTCTTGTGCTGAATTGAAATCTTGAAGACTGTTAAATATCGATAATTTTACACTGGTATATAGTCAGATTTTACCACTTCTATAAACAACTTGAACAGCTATTTGATATACAACGACCTTTCTACATTTTTTTAAAAAAAAAAATCTGTTTAGCAATTAGTTACCATATATAATTTCCATATAATTAGTATGCATACGAGTATTCCTAAAGTAAACCTTCAAATACTTATAACCATTTAAAAAATCCTTTCTACATTTTAAAACATGTTTGGACATGTATCGTACAATGACATCAATTCAGTAAATTTTGAAAGAAAAAATCAGAGCTACAAGTATAAAACTAGAAATAAATTAGAACGTTCAATGTCAAATACATTGTGAAACAATATATCGAAAAAAAAACAAACGCCGGAAGAGGGGCTAAAAACTACTATATAAACACAACATTTTTAAATGAAAAGTATCAGTTCAACCAACGATTATATCTAGACATAGATAAACATTTGTCACGCTAACCGACTCAACGACAATTGCTGCAAGGTGGCTCAGAAAACAAACTTCAAACTATGTAAGTACTTATTTTATTTAAACCATAAAATTTTTAAAAAAACGAGATAATAATTAATATACATGGTAATAATAATAATACAAATCATGATATCAAAAAAACCATAACAGAATATAATTGTGCGATAACATTATTAAACGTTTAGGTAGGTATGTGATAAATATATTCTATTTTATGTTAACAATGACATTCGGTCTAGTGTTCCGACCCGAAATCGTTGAACTATACAGATGACCGAGTAAACTATAATTTTTTTTATACTTTCATGAATAATAATAATAATATTTATATTTAAGCTTAATAATTATATTTTATAAAATATACAATATTAAATTGTGGACAATGCTGGATAATCGATTTAATTATCAGATCTATACATTTCTAGTTAATATTATTATGACCAAATTTTTTTTTAAGAAAAAGTATTTAATAATACTGAAGTAAAACCACATTTTATTATTATCCTATTTATCTATGATTACAAACATTTCAGATTTGGAACATATTATTTATAATCAAGTTGACGTTTTAGAGTAAACAAATTAATTGTTTACACACATTTTGATCATGGATGATGAAAGTAAAATAGTAATATAGTGTTATGGCTGTTATTAACAATATCTGGACACATGGACATAATCATTGAGTGAGTTCACACACACACACACACACACACACACACAAATACGTACCTCTAATATAATATAATATTCAACTTTGTTTTCATAATAGATTGTATATTCGTAAATGTCCATAGAAAATACCTTCTGAAAATAATGATTTACTATGAAATACAATGGGTTTAGTGTACAGATGGCACCAGTTCCAGTGGCCTGTGAAAAGGCCCCATGTTACGATTGTTTACTCGATCGTTTCATGTGTCGCTAAAATAGCTCGTTAACATTCTTAGTAAATCTAAATTCAGGTTATCCGATGACTTCAACGTGGTGAATTAAAAACAGTATATTCAAAACATATCATA
>NW_021771007.1:0-1241 GCF_005508785.2 Acyrthosiphon pisum | reverse complement strand
TAATAATTAATTTTGACTTAATAAAAAAAAAAAACTTTATTTTATTTATTTAAAAGTGTTATACAAAAAATTATTATTTTAATATATCTGATGATGTTATCCATGAATTTTGACTTGAATCAAAACCTAACCATTTAATAAACATTTTGTTCCCAACTTTTTTTACAATACGTTCAATGAGAAAGGTTTTTCGAAAATCAGTTAATTTAATTTCCTGTTCATAAAAACCACCTAAGATTATATTGTTTGATTCATCCTTTAGCTGATAAGTTACTGGATTTGTTTGTAAAACTTTTGAAACTGTAAATATTTGCGTTGTCCAATTTGGTGTATATCCTTTACTAAATATATGTTTATACTTTGATATTCGTACTTTATCGTTAACTTTAAATTTTGGCTTATACAATGTTTGAGAATTTATATATGTATTAAATTTAATTCTGTTTGTATCCATTCGAGCTTCATTAGGTGTACATTTGATTGTTCTGTGTTTTGTGTTAGGTATTATAGTTATGTATAATTTTTGATATTGTATTATACTAGTTCCATGTACCCGTTGCAGTAAAATGTTTATATATATTATTTTTAAGGGTTTGGATCACGCGTTCTGCGATTGAGCATTTAATAACATTGTATGAACTGTAATGTTTAATTTTATATTTTTTCATTAAATCTTGGAATTGATTATTATAAAATTCTGTACCATTATCTGTCTGTAAAAATTTTGGATTAGCTTTTTTCAATATACTTAACATTCCTTTTGTACATTCTTTCGCTGATTTATTTTTCAACGGTTCCACAAATACATATTTGCTATATGTATCTTTAACAACTTATATAAATTTAAAACCATAATTTTTTTTAGAATGAGATTGCATATCCATTAAATCAGCTTGCCAGAGGTCGTCAATAAACCGTGTTACCACACTGTGCCTAGGAAATATTTTTCTCGCTGGTCGATGTAGCTCATTAGCTATACACTCTAAGGTCGTCATTATACTATTATATTTCTCTCACGTAGTTCTTCTAATATAGATATAATTTCATTATTAACACCAGTATTACCAAAACTTTGCGATGATGTCAAAAGATTTAAACTAGTTACTAGCTTATTCGGATCGTCATATAAACTAATTGGGTTTGAGGTAAGACATCTTTATATAAACCAGACCTTCCTTATCAGTCTGCGGTGTTGAAGTAAAACTAAACATATTTTCACTTCGGGTTCTATAACCATAGAA
>NW_021771006.1:302-2089 GCF_005508785.2 Acyrthosiphon pisum | reverse complement strand
GATCATTCATGATTGATGTTTCGATAGTGACTAAAGTCAAAAAACTAACTTCGACTAGTCGAGGCGTGAACGGCACGAACTCCCCTAACCGTGTGAACGTTTCATCAATTCACACTTTCGTGAGTGTCACGAACGAAAGTTGACTAGCGTGGTTGACTGTCGTGATTAACGCCTCGTGGGAACTAAGATATACAGGACTGAACACTATAGGGCGGAGGGGTGGGTGATACGGTCAGAAAATCTTGCTCGTCGGTGCATTTGTGAATAAAGCGCCATCTATTAACATCAGTAGTAACTACAAAGTTCTACATTTATTTTAAGAATAAAATACAATTATGACCACGAACTACGATATACTACGATTACGGTATATCTTAGTTCGTGCTGCTTAGTATATTATTTAGTAAAATATTTTAAAATTATAATATATTTATTTACAATGGGTCGATTATGCAGCGTTATAAATTGTTCAACTCGCAATTCCAAAGTGACACCTGAACGAGTAACATTATTTTCAGTACCAAAAGATGACTACTTAAAATCTCAGTGGATTAATGTAGTTTGTGCGGTTAACAAGAGAGAAACTAATTTCAAATTTGTATGTGCCAAACATTTTAAAACTGAAGACATTAAAAGGACATATTATGGCTCTGAAAACTTAGGCTCTGCGGTAAACAATGCTGAAGTAGAGTAGTATAAAAATTTGATACATTCAATATTACTGTTCTATAAATTAAATAATAAAAAAAAAAATACGGTGAAGTGGGGTAAGTGCCTAACTGGGGTAAGTGCGTTTTCCAGTATTATGGCGGGAAAAATATATTCTTTCACTCATATCAATAATGAAAATTAATCTACAATATAGCGGGAGTTTAAATATCTAGTTTGCAACACTGTACGTTTATTCGTTTGCGTGCTATCAGTGTTGATATCAACAATTGTAATATCACTCGCGTTTTGAAAAGTAGACTTGTTATCAATTATTTTTTTTGGCAATTCAAATTTATTTTGGAAGCTTCTAACTAAGCTAAGTTGTGTAATTTTATGTGTAGCTTAGGTTTTTAGTGATATTTACGTGTTTAATTATACAATTATATTCGCTAATTCGGATTATGCTCTTCCCCCGTGTAAATGACCAACGGGGTAAATGCGACATTCATTTATGTGCCTATAATATTTCGTAGTAGGATATGATAAAAATGAGACAATATATTTGTAATTATAACAATAGCTGTCATTTCTAAACTATTTGAACAAAAACAGCTTTGTAAACGTAGTATTATAGCTAAAATTATTTAGTTTAAGGCACTTGCCCCACGATTAAATAACAGTGGTATTAGTATTTTTAAACAGTCCTTTTTGCACTTACCCCTTGTCAAGGGGAAAATGCGACATTTTTTTTTTTTTTTTTTCAATCGTAAAAATATTTTTAAGATATTTCACATAAAGTTGACAGTGTACTTAGATAGACCACTTCCATATCAGTACATTGCAATAACCATCATATTTTTAAGTTAATTATCTCAGGAGAAATTAACAGATCAAGTTGAACTATTCAAAATTGCGTCGCAGTTACCCCACTTTACATGTAATCTATACTTATAGGATATTGATTAACAAATTACTTGTATGTAATTATTTAACACAATTACTTAATACTTATATCTAGTCTTGGGCTCTACGTTCACGGCCAGAACTGAATTTTGGAGCAGTTCCTTCTATTTTTGAAACTTCACCCAGTCACACCTCAAAATTATCATCAAATGTAGCTTTGTGTAGATATCCAG
>NW_021771006.1:0-202 GCF_005508785.2 Acyrthosiphon pisum | reverse complement strand
AAGAAAATGTTGAAATTTTTAGTATCTGATTTTTCATTTTTGCTAAACATGTATATAGGTACCTATCCCACATGAGCACACCTAAGTTCATATAATAATTTGTGGTGTTATTAATTAAACAAATTTACTTTAGGAAATATTTGAAGATTTTGTTAAAATAGTTCCTACAATCGATTTGCCTGTTAGTTGGACATATCATTTA
>NW_021771005.1:13114-14122 GCF_005508785.2 Acyrthosiphon pisum | reverse complement strand
TCACTGCTATCACTATAATCACTGCTATCATTAAAAACTATAAATAAAATATGCATTCAAATAATTAACAATAAATTAGGTATTGTATTTAAAAATACAAAAATAAGTTACTTCCATTATCTCGGGGAATGTTGATTTTAAAATGGAAGTAACTTAAGATACGTCTTTTTTCACCGGAAACGTTATCATATTGTGAGGTTATAAATTGTGAATTCTAACCTCTCTGGAATAGTAAAGTTACTGCCGTTTTCGTAGGAGATAGAGAAAAAAATCCGTTATCAGATTTCATCGAAAAGTGAAAAATGATAAAATACGAGTTACTTCCCTTTTCATTGGGGGAGTCGCCATGTACTTCCTTAACGTTTTTGTTCGTAATAATAGTTGATTTGGTTTTTTCCAAAAATGTTGCGTAACTTTCGTCTTTTATTTCTTTGATGGTATACATTCTACTTAACGCGTCTACATTGGAGTTTAAGATTCCGGGTTTAAATTTTATTTCGTAATCGTATTATTCTAGTAATATACGCCACCTGGATAATTTAGAAAGTGGGTCCTTTAAGTTAAATAGCCACGTAAGTGGTCTATGATCTGTAAGTATTATGAATTTTCTACCGTAAAGATATGGTCTAAATTGTTTTACTCCGAAAATAATGGCCAAACATTCTAGTTCGGTCGTCGAATAATTTGTTTCCCCTTTGTTTAACGTTCTCGACGCGTAACTTATAGGTAAATCCGAACCTATCTCGCCTTGTGATAATATTGCACCTAGCGCTTTACCGCTGGCATCTGTTGTAAGTATGAATTGTTTTGTGAAGTCTGGGTATTGCAAAATTGGTTCAGAACAAAGTATTGATTTTAATTTATCGAAAGCTTTTTGACAATTATCGTCCCATACGAATTTTACGTCCTTTTTTAATAATGCCGTTATTGGTCTTGCTATTGCACTGTAATTTTCTATGAATCTCCGATAATAGCCACTAACGCCTAGAAAACTTTTTATTTGTTTAA
>NW_021771005.1:5860-12133 GCF_005508785.2 Acyrthosiphon pisum | reverse complement strand
TTAAGTTACTGTAAGAACCTCTCACAACATGTAAATGCGATGTGGTTATTGCACCAGACCGGACCGGCCACAGAGCATTCCCGTCCCCAAATTAACTTGTACCTACCTTCCTCTTTCCTAGTCGCCGTATGTTAGATTGCCTATGCGTGGCATTTCGGGGGCAACATACAAACAATTATAAATATCAGGCGTTAGGTGACCATAGGTGTTAGGTTGCCTATCCACCCAGAATTCAGGGGTCAAACAAACAAACACCAAATAAACCGTTGATTTTCTTCTGTCGAGGCATATCTGATTTCTATGTCTCGGCTGGTCCTTCGATATTAATACTCGAACATAATTTGGTCCTTCGAACCGGATGTAAAGGAAACAAACCGTGACCTTTTCCTATTGTCCATCACCGTTAAAAAAATAAATAAAGTAACATCTACACGCTACATCGTTGGTTGGTATCGTTCGTTTCTGATTCTTCGCTGTTCATTTGTCTACTTCATCTACATCTCACCGGTTCAGCTCCGTGCTCGTATATTCTGATTGTCACCTCGGATTTATTCTGACCATTGTCACAATGGCACCTCCCGTTTCAATGGGTTATGTTGAAGCCAAGGCTCGCGTGCTCCGTGGTACGGACCGACTCACCTCCTTCATCGCTGCCGCAGGAGAGTACAAGGCAGAGCCTCAACATGCTGGCAAACGTGCCAAAATAGAACAAATGGTACAACACGTGAATGAAATCCGTAGAAATGTCGAAGCTGATATCCAGTCCATGGAATTAGCCGTTAGTCAGGGTACAGCGCCGATCGATGTCACTGATACCAAAGACAGCCGGACACTCTCTGCTAATTTCGACAATCTTTATTACGAACTCATCGCCTTCGCGGATGTACATCGCATCACGATATCGTCGCCCCATGACCAAACCCTCTCTTCGACTATAAATCAATCAACCTACGGTGGGAACCTTGCCCATTATCAGTTGCCAAAGCGAAAGTTCCCAACATTTTCTGGCAAAATCACTGAGTGGCAAGGATTCGATGATCTTTTCAACTCGATACTGTCGCACACGCCCAATCCTCCCGACGTGGAGAAATTTGAGTTTCTGAAAACGTCCCTCGAAGGTGAACCGCAATCACTTGTTGCACACCTTACCTTGACGGCCGCTAACTACCACAGTGCGTGGGAAATATTACGAGGTCGATATGGGAACAAAAGAGATCTAGCCAGGGTTCATCTTGAAGCTCTGCTGACTCCGCATAAAGTCCTATCTAACGATGCCACTTCAATTAAATCGTTGATCCACTCGATTTTGGAACACACAGCAGCGTTAGATAACCTAGATCTAACAACACGACACTGGAGTCCGATATTAGTACATATGTTTGAAAAATATTTAGACTATGACCTCCGGGCGCGGTGGGAAATGATTCTTGGCGACAGACACCAACCACAGGTTACCGAATTCGTCGAGTTTTTACGCCTGCATGTGCGGTCAGCTGAAGCGCGTTCAGGAGCCTACTCATCGGTGACACCTGCAGGTCCTGTTAGTCAAGTCAAACCTACTTCAAGATCACAACATCAAAAATGGCAGCATTTTCCATCGTCAGCCAAAGCTTATATCGCAACCACCAACCATCCGCCATCTCCAACCATAACATGTCCATTATGTCAACAGACCCACTCAATACGCCAGTGTTCGCTCTTCGCGGATCAAGGTCCCCATGAACGGTTCCAAACTGCGAAGACCCATCAACTATGCATCAACTGTTTGGGGTCTGGGCATTCTGTAGGAAAATGTCCATCAACAAAAACTTGCTATTCCTGCAAAAAACAACATCACTCACTACTGCACTTTTCAGCCGGTACACCCACAGGCACAAGTGGTCCGCCGCCAACTTCGATGATTGTGGCAGCAAAAAACCCTCAGTCCATACTACTATCTACGTTACTTGTAAGTGTCGTATCATTCGACAATCAGAGATACACCCTTCGGGCATTGTTGGACACGGGCGCACAGGTTAGCTTCATTACGAAGCAAAGTGCCGATCGCTTATCGTTAAACCGTCGTCGTTGTTCAACACAAGTCAATGCTTTCTCGGGTGCCTCAGTCAATGTCGTGTCAGGCGTCACATCTATTGTAATGTCACCGGTCGGGAAGCCGGACCCGTCTGTCCCTCTCGATGTCTTGATTGTGTCAAAAATCACTGACTACCTACCTCAAACAACATTCAATTTCACTGCGTGGCCCCATTTAAATAAGCTTGAGTTAGCCGACCCAAGTTTCAATATTCAAGGGCCCATTGACATTCTGCTTGGTGCAGATGTCGCCCCAGCGATCCTGACTGGTGGCCGTGTTGCTGGTCACCAATCACATCCGACTGCTTTCGGAACTATCTTTGGATGGGTTTTGATGGGACCAATGGCACCAATCACAACAAATACAGTCACGTCAATGTTAGTGACCACTGAAACGGCACTCGAAAACTCTCTTACGAAATTTTGGGAAATAGAAGAGCCACCTCAACTGCAACACCTGAGTCCCGATGAAGTTTTAGCTGAAGAAATATTTCTATCGTCCGTCAAACGTCTAACATCTGGGCGATTCAGTGTTGCACTACCATTTAAACAGCCACGTCCGATCCTCGGAGACTCGAAAGGCATGGCACTAAAGCGACTTCACTACTTGGAGAACCGATTATCACGTGATGAAGGTCTCTCAAAACAGTACCTGGAGTTTATGACCGATTACCTCACTAGTCAGCATATGGAAATTATTCCTATGAACCAAAGAATGACGCCATACTGTTACTACATACCACATCACTGCGTCCTTCGTCCAGAAAGTCATACAACAAAACTCAGGGTAGTCTTCGATGCATCCGCTACTACCACTGCAGGACGAACACTGAACAGCAGTTTGTACACTGGTCGAAAACTACAACAGGATCTACCACAGATCCTCATTCGTGCTCGAACCCATAAGATTCTATTCACTGCGGACATTAAACAGATGTACCGGCAGATTGAAATCCATCCGGAAGATCGTGATTATCTAAGAATTCTATGGCGCTTTGAACGTGATAAACCTATCGAAGAATATCGTTTACGCACTGTCACGTATGGTACGTCCTGTGCTCCTCATCAGGCCTTACGAACTTTACAGTACCTAGCCGAACTCGAAAAGAACACATACCCCACCGCCGCTCAGATCATCATGCATGATACGTTTGTTGACGACATCCTTACAGGGGCCAACACCCCGGAATCCGCGCTTGAACGTCAAGAACAATTGATCTCACTATGCTCCCGAGGACACTTCCAGCTCAGGAAATGGGCCAGTAACTCGTCCGTGGTCCTCCAATCGATTCCGGAATGTGACCGATCTATGGCTACTGACGTCCTGTTCGATGACGATTTGGAAGCCGGGTTGAAAATCCTCGGCATGCGGTGGAACCCGAAACAGGATCATTTCTCCTATTCCGTCCAGCGTCCTAGCACAAAAACTACCAAACGCTCGATTCTATCTGATCTCGCTCGCATCTTCGACCCACTTGGTCTCCTTGCACCGACCACCTTCTTAGCAAAACACTTAATGCAGTTGCTATGGACGTCTGGGATCGGATGGGACGACCCAATTCCTGAACAGATTCTTACAATCTGGCAGCGGTATCAATGCGACCTGAAAGGTATCCAGAATTTGAGTGTTCCACGCCGAATCACCATGGACGGAGAAGTCAAATACGAACTCCATGCATTTTCAGACAGTTCCGAAAAAGGATACGCGGCAGCCGTATATCTGCGTTGTGAGCACCGAGAAGGAATTCAATGCCACCTTATCACAGCGAAAACAAAAGTTGCACCTCTAAAACGAGTAACCATTCCCCGTCTCGAATTGTGTGGAGCTGTGTTGGCCGCTCAACTGCTACATTATGTGCAAGAAGTCCTCAAGTCTGTCCTCCCCGTCGAAGCGATGCATGCCTGGACGGACTCGACTACCACTCTCGCGTGGATAAAATTTTCACCACATAGGTGGGCTACATTCGTCGCAAACAGAACCAGCCAGCTTCAGAGTCTCACACCACCATCACTGTGGCGTTACGTCCCAACCGGTGAAAATCCAGTTGACTGTGCGTCTCGTGGACTCTACCCAACAGAATTAATGCAACATTCAATGTGGTGGAACGGACCTGCCTTCCTGTCCAAGGAAGACAATGAGTGGCCACCATGTTCCACACTCAGCGCGTCACCTTCGACTGACCTCGAAATCCGACACACTACTCTTTTGTTAACCTCATCCACTACCATCTTCGACCAACTGTTTCTTCGGATTTCTTCACTGCGAAAAATTATCCGCATCGTCGCATACTGTATACGAGTCGTTGTACGAGTTAAGCAAAGCAACAGAAACCTGTCACCTGTGGAGCTAGCTCACGCTTTGAAAGTCATCATACTTGCCGTGCAACAAAACGCATTTTCCGATGAACTTAAACGGCTCCGAGATCCAAATAACAAAAGTACCAGTAAACTCCGTGGCCTAAATCCATTCATTGATGAACGCGAAGTTCTTCGAGTTGGAGGTCGATTAGTTCACGCGGACATTCCTTATGAACAGAAACATCCCATACTCTTGCCACGCTCACATCGATTCACAGATCTGCTCATAGACGACTTCCATTTACAACATAAACATCCTGGAGCTACCACATTACAATCCATCATTCAACAACAATATTGGATCGTAGCTAGTCGACAAGTCATCAAATCTCGCCTCCGACTCTGCCTCGCTTGTTACCGACTCCGTCCTCGTAGCGTTCAGCCAGTCATGGGGAACCTACCCAAGTTTCGGCTACAGCAAATCAAACCATTTGTCGTCACAGGAGTTGACTATGCCGGACCAATAACTTTGAAAACATCAACAACTCGCCGAGCTATCTCGTGCCAAGCGTACATCTGTCTCTTTGTCTGCATGACAACAAAGGCACTGCATTTGGAACTAGCGTCCGACCTCTCCACAGAAGTGTTTTTGATGGCAATGTGTCGGTTTATCTCCCGTCGTGGCCCTGTTGAACAAATACATAGCGATTGTGGCACTAACTTTGTGGGTGCAGCAAACTTGTTCCAGACCGTTGACAATTTCACTCGATCCACAGAGTACCAGACAAAATGCCGAGACTACCTCACTAAACGTAACATCAGCTGGCATTTCAACCCACCATCTGCCCCTCACTTTGGAGGACTGTGGGAGGCTGGAGTTAAATCAGTCAAGACGTTACTCTATCGAACTCTCGGGCTCCAGCGACTTAAATACGAGGAACTCGCCACATTACTAAGTCGAATCGAAGCCACATTAAACTCAAGACCATTAGGTGCGCTGAGTCATGACCCTCGTGACTTCGAAGCGCTTACGCCTAGTCATTTCTTAACTCTAATGCCCAGCACGGCGATGATTGAACCTAACTTAGACTCAGTCCCCCTATCACGCCTCCAGCGCTGGAGACTCATAAAGGATCTACACACACATTTCTGGAAACGTTGGCAGTGTGACTACTTGCAGACCCTACAACGTCGAACCAAATGGACACAAGGTCAAGAGAACATCAAGGTAGATACACTTGTCCTCATTCGAGAACCAACCACGTCCCTAAGCTGGAGACTCGGCCGAATCACTCAACTACACCCCGGTCTGGACGGTGTAGTTCGAGTAGCAACGGTTCAGACAGCAAACGGTCTCCTCAAACGACCAACAGTCAAACTATGTCCATTACCAATAATATGTTGAATGCGGGATGCATTCAAGGCGGGCAGTATGTTACGACACATCGTAACTATATTATCGTCCGCGTCGCAGCGATCAAAGGTCCACGACTGAACCCCCGCAAGCTCCGCGTGCCCGGGCGGAAATCGGTGTTATCTGCTTTCCTCTCCGAGCAATGCGCCATTAAAATTATTACTTCTATCTATCTTCCATTCTTCCTATTATCATTATATTTTAAATTAAATTATGTACAATTGATATCGTTTAATGATATCAATTTTTTTTTGTTATTGCCGTATCATTCGGACCATTGTTGTTGTACCTACTCGTTCGCTCGTCTCGTCGTATATTATATACATGAGACGCTCTATTTTCTTTGTATCGTTTCAAAAATCAATAAAATCTTCGTAAACGCCATTGCGGCACCTTCAAATTCTATGCAGTTTTCTGTTATTGCATCATCGCCCGTCGTTGACATTTGCGTCAACTTCCCATTCCCGACGTCCTGCCACACTTTCGTG
>NW_021771005.1:1601-5810 GCF_005508785.2 Acyrthosiphon pisum | reverse complement strand
GATTTGGTTTTTTCCAAAAATGTGCGTAACTTTCGTCTTTTATTTCTTTGATGGTATACATTCTACTTAACGCGTCTACATGGAGTTTAAGATTCCGGGTTTAAATTTTATTTCGTAATCGTATTATTCTAGTAATATACGCCACCTGGATAATTTAGAAAGTGGGTCCTTTAAGTTAAATAGCCACGTAAGTGGTCTATGATCTGTAAGTATTATGAATTTTCTACCGTAAAGATATGGTCTAAATTGTTTTACTCCGAAAATAATGGCCAAACATTCTAGTTCGGTCGTCGAATAATTTGTTTCCCCTTTGTTTAACGTTCTCGACGCGTAACTTATAGGTAAATCCGAACCTATCTCGCCTTGTGATAATATTGCACCTAGCGCTTTACCGCTGGCATCTGTTGTAAGTATGAATTGTTTTGTGAAGTCTGGGTATTGCAAAATTGGTTCAGAACAAAGTATTGATTTTAATTTATCGAAAGCTTTTTGACAATTATCGTCCCATACGAATTTTACGTCCTTTTTTAATAATGCCGTTATTGGTCTTGCTATTGCACTGTAATTTTCTATGAATCTCCGATAATAGCCACTAAGGCCTAGAAAACTTTTTATTTGTTTAACATTTTTAGGTGCCGGAAAATTTAGAACGGACGCGACTTTCGCTTTGTCTGGATGTATTCCATTCTCCGTAATTATATGCCCTAAGTATAAACAACTTGTCTTTAAAAATTCGCATTTATCAGTGTTACGACACATCGTAACTATATTATCGTCCGCGTCGCAGCGATCAAAGGTCCACGACTGAACCCCCGCAAGCTCCGCGTGCCCGGGCGGAAATCGGTGTTATCTGCTTTCCTCTCCGAGCAATGCGCCATTAAAATTATTACTTCTATCTATCTTCCATTCTTCCTATTATCATTATATTTTAAATTAAATTATGTACAATTGATATCGTTTAATGATATCAATTTTTTTTTTTTGTTATTGCCGTATCATTCGGACCATTGTTGTTGTACCTACTCGTTCGCTCGTCTCGTCGTATATTATATACACGAGACGCTCTATTTTCTTTGTATCGTTTCAAAAATCAATAAAATCTTCGTAAACGCCATTGCGGCACCTTCAAATTCTATGCAGTTTTCTGTTATTGCATCATCGCCCGTCGTTGACATTGCGTCAACTTCCAATTCCGACGTCCTGCCACACTTCGTGCTCGTCATCTAAGCAACCGCAGTCGATCGAGTGAGTACCTATTGTGTATTAGTACGTCGTTCCGGCAGCCTTCGTGGGGAGTCCATCGCTTCGCCCGAGTTCGGGACTGGTGCCAGACTCAATAGCGTAAGTCCGCCAGCACCCGCAGGGGGGTGTGTGAGAGGCCGCCCAAGGTCTTCGAGACGTCAACACCAGCACCAGCCTCAACTTCAATAATTTAAGTTACTGTTAAGAACCTCTCACAACATTGTAAATGCGATGTGGTTATTGCACCAGACCGGACCGGCCACAGAGCATTCCCGTCCCCAAATTAACTTGTACCTACCTTCCTCTTTCCTAGTCGCCGTATGTTAGATTGCCTATGCGTGGCATTTCGGGGGCAACATACAAACAATTATAAATATCAGGCGTTAGGTGACCATAGGTGTTAGGTTGCCTATCCACCCAGAATTCAGGGGTCAAACAAACAAACACCAAATAAACCGTTGATTTTCTTCTGTCGAGGCATGTCTGATTTCTATGTCTCGGCTGGTCCTTCGATATTAATACTCGAACAATCAGGGTTTTGAGAATGTGCATGAATTGTCTGGTAATTTTCAGTATGATCTATACGTTTGTTTCGTTCATTTTCAGTAATTTCTTCGATTTCTAAATCAGAAATTATTTCTGAATTTTTTTTTTTTGCAATAGCTTGACGTATAGGTGAAAATGTTTTTATAGTTTTAGCGTAACTAAGCATTGACATTTCAACTGGATCGAGTGCTGTATGATTGATTTTTTGTTTTTTATTTAAATGCTCCAAGACCTTATCAATATTACATACTGCTGCAGGAAGTTGTTTATTTTTTTCTCTTTCATTTATTTTCGTAACTAAAACTGGAAGTGGGTTGGATAATTGCGACTCTTCAGAACAGTTCTCAACGTTACCAATTATATTTTGTGTGTCTAATGGTCCACTATCTACCTTTGGAATATTAACTAAAACGTAATTTCCAACTTCAATTACAACTAATTTCTTATCACTAGCTTGTATCATTTTTTTTGCAGCTTTTTTTTGTCCTTCAAAAGCTTCTACTCTTTCTTTCTGAATTTTTTTTTCTTTTACACATGTGTCGCACAAAGATTCTTTGTTTATGATAGACACTTTAGAATTGCAATTTTTACAGTCGCATATATTATTATCCTTTTCATTAATTTGTTCGTTATCTTTTTCACTATCTTCTGCTTCTTCGTCACTATCTACTTCATCACTTACTTCAGTATTAATTAACTCATTTAAATCTTCTTCTGTTGTAATCGACTGTAAGATATCATTAGGTAAATTTTTGCTAGAAAGTCCTATTTTTGGTTCATTTCCAAATAATGCTTTATAAGGGCTTCTGTTAATTATTCGATGTTTTAAGCAATTTTTTTGCCATTGTACAAAATAACACCCCATTCCCCAATCAGTGCTTTGATTGTCTATCATCCATGCCCTCAACATGTTTTCTACGTCTTGATTACAGCGTTCTACACTCCCTTGAGATTGCGGGTATCGAGGCCTTCCATGAATAATTTTACACTCAGGCCACAGGTTTGTCATTTACTCTACTACAGTTGCGGTAAATTCTCGACCATTATCGCTCTGTAATATATAAGGAGCTCCAAATTGTAAAAATATCTTAAGAAGCTCTAATGCTACTTCTGAAGCTCTTTTTGATTGTAATGGACGTAAATGACAATATTTTGTAGCGTGGTCTTGGTAGTTTAAAAGCCATTTAAAACTACCACTTGGTGTCGATTGAAAATCAATCAAATCAACTTGCCCACGAACATTAAAATCTTTGGATAATATAGGTTTTACAACAATGTTTTTGTGCTGCTGAGATTTTTTTAAATTACAAACATTGCACATCTTACAAAATATCAAAACAATAGGTTTTGGAATATAATATTTATCTTTTAGAGCATACATCATTTTATCACGACCTCCGTGTCCATTATTTTTGTGAATCGTATTTAAAATTTCAAAAAAATTCTCACGTGCTACTAATTGAACAATTGGCTCATCATGATTTTTTCTTTTTTTTACCAAATATTTTGAATCACCTACTTCCATAATATCATATTTTTTAATCAATCTATATTGCTTACTATTTTTTTTGGTTCCTGGTATTTTAGAAGCTGCTATTTCAGAAACAGCATCGGATATTGTAGCTATTGTCCATGGTTGTTTAACTGCGTTCGTTTTATTTTTATAATAATTAGTAACTTCATTGTTAAATTTGTTCACTACTGTTACATTTTCCATATTATGCACTCGTAAGTATTAACGCACTCGATGAAATACACTGGGTTTACTAACGTATAGTTGGTACTGTAGTATGTACCTACCTACAGTATATTGACAAAAATAGGTACAATGAAAATTTATAATCTAATCTACTGATTAGTCATTATCTTGTAGATTCCATCAACTATTAGGTATACGTCGTCAATCCGTATCTAAATCTTTAAAATAGTCGGTTGTAATGTAGTATACTAATGTAGGTAAAAACCAAAAATTTGAAATCTATACGATTGATATGATTTTATAAATACGCTATTGCGCTATCGCTATTACCTATATAATATAGGTAATAAAACTAGTAATTCAATATTCAATAACTGTACAAGTAATAAATTAATAAGTGTGTTATTATCAATAACCCTTAAAATAATATAATTTAAATTATGTAATAAGTATAATCAGTTATAAATTACCATATAATATTTATTGTTATTATGATTGTAATTCTTAAAAGGCCTAACTGCTGTTAGTTTGTATGCAATGAGCCTTAAAAACAGCAGGCTGTTTGGAAAAATAATAAGTAATTCGCAAACGGGCTACCCCATTGCAAAGAGCCTAGTCTTTTTGCAAAAAATCTAATTTTCCATACGGCCTACGACATATATATAAAGTAAGTTAAATATATAAATTAAATACCTGAGTAAAACACAAAATGCCGTCCCACT
>NW_021771005.1:0-1551 GCF_005508785.2 Acyrthosiphon pisum | reverse complement strand
CACACTGATGTCACACTACCTAATGTTTTAGTAAAGAAAAATTTATAAATATTATATTTTGATTTAACGGTTAAACCAGTATCGCACAAATTACTGAAAATAGTACACCCAAATTCACACTAATGGCACACAAAAGTTTAGACGAAAAAAAATTACAAAATTTATATTTGGGGGCTGGCGAAATGTTCGTCATTAACACAATACTATAACTGTTTTTATAATTAAAATAATCTGAACCACTTCCGGGAGGAGCTCGTATGACAACATGCTTACCATCTAGAGCCCCTACACAACCAGGAAAATTCCATCACGTTCTAAAACCATATTCAATGTTTTGCCACTCATCTGATGTTGCAGGGACCTGAAACATTATATTATTAAAATATGAATAAACTAATAATATTAACACATTATTATTTATATTATAGATACTTCCTATAGAAAATTCCTCAGAGGCCTCAATAGAAAATAGTCTACAATCAGAACCTAACTTTGAATACAGTACTAGCCCAAACTCTGAAGACGTGACATAGATTGCATCGAAAATTGATACACCTGCGAAGATAATCAAAAGAAAGATTGAACCAGAACTATCAACATCAAAAAATAAAAAATCTATTCGTGATCATGAAATAGGATTTATGACAAGTGCTATTGACAAATTACATGAAATTTCAAATCGCGCATCACAAGTCGCTACAAATAAAGATGATAGTTATTATCATTTTGGAAAATATATCGCATCAATATTAAGTATAGGACCACCAACAGCAATACGATTACAACAAAACTTCATGAATGAAATTACAAATGCTATGTGCCCACCAGAATATGTTATTACTGATAATTCAACGGCTGGAACATCAAGTGGAAGAAAATCAAATTTAAGTACTTTTTCGGCTAGTAATGATGACGACTACATGACATTATTTACAGATTTATAATTAAACAAATAAAAGTTCACTATTACTAATAATTTTATTTGTATTTGTATTTTATTTGTAATCTATACACCTAATACGGGCACAATATTATTTTTGTTTTTTTAATAATTAAGTTATCAATTTTTAAATTTTAAATTTTAAGGTACTTAAAAATTCATATTCTGCTAGTTCATTGTTTATTGTTTCACAGGTTTCTGGAATAAATTTACTTATTGTGTTTTTTGGAACACGGAACAAAAATTCTAAGCTTTTGAAGGAATCACCTGTAGCTAAATACCGTAAAGTCACCTCTAATTTTGTTTTTGCATTAATTGCTTGTCTTATGTTAGTGTCAGATTTTGAAATAATATTTGTAACACGCAATAAGAGGTATTCAAACTGAAATTCAGTCATTCACAATAGGTTTCTAAAATCTTCTGGAAAATTGCTTTTTAATTCCATACTAGCCAAGTTCGACGCTCCTAACACATTTCTTCGCTGTATCCGTTCTCTAACCCGAAAATGTCTTTTTTTCGTTTTCTTGTAATTGTGTCCTGTAAGCGCTCCATCTTTTTTGCTAAGATAGTAGCAAAAAACGAACTTAAAACAGCACAACTTTCAACAACCA
>NW_021771004.1:28465-28632 GCF_005508785.2 Acyrthosiphon pisum | reverse complement strand
AACTACCTAGGAACCAAAACTATAGTTGATTGGTTTATCAAAAAATGTTACAGTTACTTTAAAAAAAGTATAGTATAGCAGGACCTATACTATATTTTTTTATACTATAGGTAGTTTGTTATAACTTATAAGCAAAATACCTAAAAATAGAATGACATTATAGGTAG
>NW_021771004.1:26976-28365 GCF_005508785.2 Acyrthosiphon pisum | reverse complement strand
GTATCCAATTAAAAATCATAAATTATAGATATATTTAGTATATTATTAAAATGTTTCACTTATAACAAGTATTTATTCACAAATGATTTTATAAAACAGAATTGTTTAGTACATATTGTATAAATATTATAATTAAGTACATGCAATAAAATAACTATGAAACAATGTAATTCTTTTAAATTATAAATTATACATTAAGAAACAATTAATTAAACATTATCCATACATGATAATACATAATATGGTGCATACACACATACATGATACATAGTAATAATAATTAAAAATAGAAATATAGGATTATAATACACATCATTTTTATAATTTCAATGTAATAAATGTTAACCCGTTAGATATAATATTATGATGAGTAGGGTTCACATTTTCTAAATCTTTAAGTGCAATACATACAAAATTTGATGTGATGGTTGCATTATATGCTTGATAATGTTTATCAAAATAATATGACTTAAATTTTTTACAAACTAAAAATGGTACATTTGACTCTGTCATAAAAATAGATTTAATTAGACCAAAACATGGCATCATATAATTATTTTCTTCACATAAATTCAACACAACAGTCATATTATTATTACAACTATATTTAATACCTTTTTCATTAATCCATGAAATAAAAACCATATTATTATTATAAAAATTAAACTTTGTTGAATGAAATAAAGTATTTGAAGTATATAATTCAATTGTGTCTAGTGTTATTGTTAGAACTGGTCCTATATCTGCTTTGATTGTATATATACTTTGATCGGGTAATAAAAGTCTATATGCAAATTGTAATTGTTGTTTAATTGCTAATGTTAATGTAATATTTTTTCGTGATGTAATTGAATGTGCCGTTTCCTTTAGTTCTTTATGTTTAGCTTCAAAGCGCATTGACCAAAATAGGGATAGAGGACCAGAGTTTTTTATAATTAATGGATAATGAACCATATGGTGGTGTTTAGGTTTCAAAGTATTTTGGAATAATGTTTTATATAATTCATGGTGTTCAGTAATAATTGATTGCAATAAAATTACATCCTGATTTTGTATCCATTTGCAAAAAATAATGTCAAGGATTTGTTTTAATAGAATATATAAATTCCAAAGTTCAGATTTTTCCGGCACCAAATCTCCTATTATCAACCCGAGGTATTTTGTAAAACATAACATTTCAGAGGCCGACATTTTGAGGCACCCTTCTCGTTTCAAACTTGTATCTGTAATTAGTGTTGGCCTACTTCTAATGTCTACTGGCCCATAATTAAAGGACTCTATTCTGTTATTTAATGTATCAAGAGAAAAATACTTGAGATTATAAATCATTTCTTTCAGTATAAGACCTATATCATATTTGCATACCCCTTCTGCCATATCATGCATTAT
>NW_021771004.1:19370-26926 GCF_005508785.2 Acyrthosiphon pisum | reverse complement strand
ATAGGTTGAACATATAAAATTTTATTATATAATTATTTAGGTTTTATATTTGTTGTATGATGTTTATTAGTTAAGATGATTTTGTTGATTTTGTATAATGTAATTATAATTATGAATTATTAATAATTATGTATTAACTATTAACTGTTATTCATTATGTATTGATGTAACTAGGGATAAGGACTGTGATAACGTCATATGATAATGTATAATATGATAACATAACCTAATAATTATATTGTATTGTAACAAGAGCTGTAGACAACCATGTGTGTGCTCCAATCTCTTATATTGTAAATTAATATTAAATAAACTAAGTGCTATGATACTTTTATAAGATATTACAATTATCATTATAAAAATTAAACTTTTTTGAATGAAATGAAGTATTTGATGCATATAATTCAATTGTATCTAGTGTTATTGTTAGAACTGGTCCTATATCTGCTTTGATTGTATATATATTTTGATCGGGTAATAAAAGTCTATATGCATGTTGTTGTTTAATTGCTAATGTTAATGTAATATATTTTCGTGATGTAATTGAATGTGCCGTTTCCTTTAGTTCTTTATGTTTAGCTTCAAAGCGCATTGACAAAAAAGGGATAGAGGACCAGAGTTTTTTATAATTAACGGATAATGTACCATATGGTGGTGTTTAGGTTTCAAAGTATTTTGGAATAATTTTTTATATAATTCATGGTGTTCAGAAATAATTGTTTGCAATACATCCTGATTTTGTATCCATTTGCAAAAAATAATGTCAAGGATTTTTTTTAATAGAATATATAAATTCCAAAGTTCAGAATCTTCTGGAACCAAATCTCCTATTATCAACCCGAGGTATTTTGTAAAACATAACATTTCAGAGGCTGACATTTTGAGACACCCTTTTCGTTTCAAACTTGTATCAGTAATTAGTGTTGGCCTACTTCTAATGTCTACTGGCTCATAATTAAAGGACTCTATTCTGTTATTTAATGTATCAAGAGAAAAATACTTGAGATTATAAATCATTTCTTTCAGTATAAGACCTATATCATATTTGCATACCCCTTCTGCCATATCATGCATTATATCCACACTATAGTTGGTAGTTACATTAAAAGATCCTACATCATTCCAGATACATGGTTCTTTAATACCAGTAACGGACACATCATTACACATAACATCAGCTGTATAATTAACAGTGTCTCTTAAGCTGTTATCATTTTGTATAGATTGTTGATGACATTCTTTTTTATGAGTTTTACAGAATCGACAATGATAATTTGCAACAAAACTCTCAACAAATCCTAGAATAGAGTGTAATCCTAGGTTATCACCGAGAATTAATCCTAATTTAAAGAAAATATTATAGGTTTTGTTATCGACAACCACTTCAATCCCAGTTGACTCTAAAAAATTTAGCTCTGCAATAAGATCTTTAAATATAGCACGATTCCCAAAACAATTTTTATCATCAGTTTTGAAAAGAGCGACTAAATAAATATAATTTAGTGATGATGCTAGTTCAGGTGGTAAACAAGCAAGAGAAATGTATACAGCTCCAAGTTTTTGTGTTCCAGCATGAGACCCCAACGGGTTATTTACTTCAAAATCATCGTAATAAAGAAAATATGGTAAAATAATTTTATTTTGATTATTTAGCTTAACTTTCCATAGGGAAGATTGAACAAAGCTTTTAATTATACATGGATTATTGTTTTCCTGTACTTGTCTTAGATATTCAAATATGACATTAAAAAAATTAGAATGTTCAAATTGTTTTTTCAAAACTAATCTCAAGGATATCATAGTCATTTTAACATTTTTTGGTTCTAAAATTACTCTACCATTAGTAAGTCTATCGTTTAGCCTTTGTCCAATTATAATCTGATAAGGTCTTATTAAAACACCTATATTTTCTAATAATTGTAAGCGGAAATATTCTGTTTTAACCTCATCAAATGAATTAGAAAGCACATCAAATATATTTGTAAGCTCTGAGGTAGTTTTAGAAGAAATATTTAATTTAGAGAGTTCACTATCAATTTTCTGTTTTATTATAGAGAATATTGAATCATTAAAATGCTGTACATCATTAATTAATGTTTGCACAATACTTCTTGGAATTGAAACATTGCTATACCATTTACTAGTTAAGTACAGAGCATTTTTTTGTAACTCTTGTTTTAATAACTCTGATGTATCTTTGGAAGATTCTAAAAGTGGAATATCAGATACAGCATTATTATCTGAATCTTGTATATTTGGTGCACCTAATGGTACAATTAATTGATTAGCACTTAAATTACAATCATCAATTTTTTGACCAAATAACATTATGAATTGAAATATGTGAATTAGAGGTATGATTATCATTGGGAGTAAGAATGTGGGTTTTTAAATGCTTTTTAAAAGAATTTAATGTAAATAAATAGTAATTTTTTTTTTCCGTGCAGATCAACAAAATAATATGTTAATTAAACTTATATAATTAGATTTTAGAAATTATTATTTATAATTATATTATTTTTAGTAATTAGTAATTAGTTAATAATACTTATTGTATGTTTATATGCACTTTATTGAAGTATTTTTCTTAATAATTATAATTATTCAATAATAAAAAAAAATTCTATAAAAGTCAATCCTCAAAGGTGAAGTATATTTTTAGTAGATCGTGACCAAAAAAAGTTTGGCCACCACTGATATAGATGAATAAATGTATGTTTGTAGCTCATACTGTGTTCAGACACCGATACTGTTTGGCGCGGATCAACTTACCCCGCTACCGCGACAGCTCCAGGTGTTGCCAGTCTGGACACCCAGTGTCATTTCCCCCCCCCCCCCCCCCCCGGCAATCATGTTGCAAACGCGCCCGACCACGGACGCCACCGACGAGCCGCCGGTGGCTGACCAGCGAGCGGGCTCCGTCGGTATTCGACACACTCGTTTTTTTGTCGTTGATATACACGCGTTATACACGACGCACCTCGCGTCAATGTGTATAGTTTTTTCTGTGTCCTCGCGTCTCATTCGGTCAGACCTTTATGTCGGCCGGTGCAGTGGCAAATTAAACCTGCATGATTTTGTGGTTGTTCGACGGTCGCCGGAATAAAGTATTATTCGCGTCCATACCGCGTGTTTCGGTCGGGATCGTCTAGCCGGCCCGCAATAGTGAGTACCACCCTACCACGTGGGAAGAACGGCCGCCAGCAGACCAAATACCCAGGACGTCATTGGATTGTATTTCGTCATCAGCTGTCTGAGGTGCTTCAACCCCTTCGTCGTAGCCGCATATGTTCTGAATTGGTATCGTTCGATATTATATTGTACCATCTTATATTATTATTATTATTCTTTATTGTAAATGGCCCTGGTGACACCCTATGTATTATTATTGTAGCTATTTCTGTGTATAGCAGAGTGTCCCAGTGGCATACTTTTGTATTATTTTCGTAGTAGTGTGGAGACGTCCACCATAATATAATATTATCCGTTTATTTATATTTATATCATATTATAATTTTGTAACGGAGGTAAAACACACAAACTTATTATTTGGTCACCCTTTGCCTATTGCCTATGCGAGTCACGGCAAACAACTGCTAAAATCGTAAGATTTGCCGTGGCGCAACATTTGGTAGCAAGGAGCGTGGTTTTAGGTCCCGGGAGTGGTTCAATGAGCATAGGTTATAGCATTATATATCTAGTGCCAATTTAATATTGTTTAGTGTTTTTGCCGTAAATTAGTTGTACGTTGACACCTGAGGTGGCGTGTGTACGGTGTGCTGCGTCTTGATTCGCGCTGTCGTGTTAACGCTAATATTAATATTATATTAGTAAAACGTAGTGTATTATAATACAGTACATTGAATTTATCAATACACATATAATAACGTGGGTCCAAGTTAGTCGCTAACATGTCACCGACTCAAAAGGAAGTAGATCGGGTGAAACAGGTAAAAGCCCTGGCAATGGTAAAACGTGATAGCGTGGTGTCAAGTATAAAATCGATTCACAGTATGGCACTAAGTGCATCTACCGACCCTGAGATAGCCTCACAGTTCTTAGTTGCAATAACCGATGTTGAGAGCCTTTGGACGCAATTTAAACTTGAGGACGATACGGTGTTAGAATCGTTGGTAAAATTAGATGAAAGTGACAATTACGTTGTGGGTTTACCCTCGGAGGTCCGTGGACTTATTACTGCGTCTAGGGCGATAGTTGATAAGATAACCCCGAAAGGCGCGCAGCTTATTGACATGTCATTTATTAATCCCCAGCCGCAGGGAATCCCGACAAAAGGTCAACCCATGTCTAGTGGCCCGGCCAGTTCATTCTCGCGCCTCCCAGAAATACCGTTACCAACGTTTGACGGCGATTTTAGGTATTGGCCCACTTTCCGCGATAGTTTCAATACAGTAATGGAACCCAGGAAATATTTAACCGCGGTAGATAAAATGTACCATTTAATCGGGTGTCTGCGCGGTACAGCCGCAGATGCGGTGCGTGGGATACCAATTTCATCTGACAATTATGAGCTAGCTTGGTCAACTCTGGAGAACAGATTTCATCGGCCTCGAATGGTTGCCACGGCATTGGTGGACAGGTTGTTAGATTTTCCGTCGTATACCCAGGAGTCATTGACAGAACTGAGCAATTTTACGTGCGTATTTAGTGAGTGCATGTCATTACTGGACGGACTCAAAATCCCGGACGTAGGCTCCTTTATTCTATTTACGCTCGCGTTTCGAAGGCTTCCGTTACATACCCGCAAATTATTTGAAACAAATACTACGACAGATTTTCCGTCAATGAATGATTTATTAGAATTTGTGAAGTCGCGTGTAGTAGTATTAGAAGTTGTCGGGGACCAGCCGCGTAAAACTAACGCGACCAGTTCGACCACAAAGGCCGAAGTAAAACCCGGCTCGTATGGCACTCAATCCCGAAAGGGGGGAGATCGGGTTCGTAAGGCGGGGCCTCCCAATATTACATCTTCGTTCGTTACTACCGGCTTGAGTAAGTCATGCCCATGTTGTACCGAATCTCATGCGTTAGACTCATGCAAGCGCATTAAGTCGTGGTCGGTTGAGGACCGTGTGCGTTGGTTACGGGAAAAGAAATTGTGTTTCATATGTTTGAGCGCTGACCACTGGGCCAATAAATGTAGATCAAAGTACAGGTGCAACGAATGTAATCGTAGGCATCACCACCTTATTCATAAAGCATCAAGCGATACGCGCGGCAACGATGACGACTCGAGTTCGGACGCGCAGGTATGCGCATCGGCAGCGGCCCCGATATCGAAATCTAATTCAGTTGTATTAGGTACCGCCTTAGTGCACGCACGCGATAAGGCGGGGTCGTGGCACACCATGCGCGCATTAATAGACTCGGCTTCGCAAATTAGCGCAATTACGGTGACGTGTGCTGACCGTCTAGGCTTAAAATGTGCGCGGTGGACTTCCCCGGTGACTGGTTTAGGAGGCGCGCCTATTGTTAATGTACAAGGTCGTGTTGAATTGTCTGTACAACCTCGTTTTGCGATTGAACCCGTATTAGCAATACATGCATGGGTGTTACCGTCGATTACAGCTGATATGCCGCGCAGTGCATTGCCTCGTACCGTGAAGGACCGTTATACAAATTTAGCATTAGCCGATCCGTCGTTCGACGTTCCCTCTCCCGTAGATTTGTTGTTAGGTGGGGACGTATTTCCGTCGATAATGGACGGTCGAAATGTGGTGGTAGACGACAATCTTCCCGCAGCGTTTAGCTCAGTTTTTGGTTGGGTACTGATTGGCCCCGTATCTGATGTCGATGTACCTACCTATCACTCAATGCCGGTATCCTTGACAGTATCTATTGAGGGGTTAATGGAAAAATTCTGGCACGTGGAGGAGCCGGTTACCGCACCCGAGAGTTTTACAGATGAAGGGCGATGTGAGTCTATTTTCCGCGATGAACACATACGCCTACCGTCGGGTCGGTTCTCGGTGCCGTTACCGTTTCGTGCACCAGTATGCGATGACGTGTTCGCCGGGTCGCGCGACACTGCTGTACGGCGTTTTGAATCGCTAGAGCGCAAGTTATCGCGGGACCGTAAACTCCGGGAATTGTATATTAGTTTCATGCGCGATTATTTATCATTAGGACACATGTCGATTGCAACGTCGCCGGGCACGTATTATATCCCGCACCACGCCGTGTATAGGCCGGAAGTTGATGATAGTAAATTACGCGTAGTGTTCGACGCGTCAGCTGCTAATTATCACGGACCGTCATTAAATAGCTGTTTATTACCTGGGCCAAAATTGCAACAAGATATTGTCGACATTCTCACGCGATTTCGAGTATATTGTCATGCCTTTACGGCAGATATTGTAAAAATGTATCGACAAATTTCTGTACTTCCTACTTATCGAAAATACCAACACATATTATGGCGAGAGTCTCCACATGATCGATTGTGTGACTACGAGTTACACACTGTAACATACGGGGTGAATTGCGCGCCGTTTCTCGCACTGCGCGTGTTGAAATTAATCGCGGACGAGGATTGCGATGAATTTGCCTCCGTACGCGCGGCATTGACGCACCAAACCTACGTGGACGATATTTGTGTTGGGGCGGATACAGAACAGGAAGCGCTTGAACTCCAGGCAAATTTGATTACGGTTTTGAAAAGGTCGGGTTTAGAATTAAAAAAGTGGTCAGCAAATACCTCATCAATTTTAGACGCGATTCCGGCTGATAGTCGCGGCTCCGGACCGCTCTCATTTGACATGGTCGATGGGTACAGCACAAAAATGCTAGGGATCGAGTGGCATCCGGATCGCGACAACTTTGGTTGTGCACTTCGTCCTGACCCCACGCCAGTGTTCACAAAAAGGGGCATATTGTCATTAGTAGCGCGCATCTTTGACCCGCTAGGTTTTTTTGCGCCCTCAACTTTCCTCGCAAAATCTATAATGCAACGGACATGGTGCCGTGGGCTATCGTGGGACGCTCCCTTACCCGATGATATCCGCATGGACTGGGCCGCTTTCGTCGCGGAATTGACGGCACTGATCACTATTGAAGTTCCCCGGTATATAAATGTGCGACAAGGATCACCGTGTTTGCTGCTGGGTTTTTGCGACGCGTCGCAGCTTGGCTACGCAGCCGTAGCGTATGTGCGTATTATTGATGCTCCGACAGATAATTGTATTTTTTTACTTGGGTCAAAAACCAAATTAGCACCAGTAAAACCGTTGACTGTGCCGCGCCTTGAGCTAAATGCGGCGGTGCTATTGGCCCGGTGGTTAGGTCGTTTAAATCTCATACTGGCGCCACAATTAGATATAGTCGGTATTCATGCGTGGTCCGATTCGATGATCGTTTTGTCGTGGTTGAACGTTCCCCACGAATCGTTCAAGACATATGTGTCGAACCGCGTACATCAGGTCCAAACTTTGATACCTACCTGTCAGTGGCATCATGTTGATTCGTTAAACAACCCCGCCGATTGCGCGTCACGGGGTGTCATGCCGTCAGTGTTAGCGCATTTAACCTTATATTGG
>NW_021771004.1:15038-19270 GCF_005508785.2 Acyrthosiphon pisum | reverse complement strand
AGCGGGCCAACGTTAATTTATACAGATATGTCCGGGTGGGAACAAATGTCGTCCCAAGTCCCCGTAGACGGGCTACCCGAACTTAAACCTGTAGTTTGCACTACTGTCGTCGACAATGCGCGCGCCGAATGGTTCATTTATTTTTCCTCGTTTGATCGCATGATCAGGGTGATAGCGCGTGTTCGCCGATTCATTAATTGTTGTCGAACGGGCAGATCCGGAGTCCGCCCGCCTGAATATTTATGTAAGTCGGAGCTCGATGACGCAACACGCGTGCTAGTACTAGTGTCGCAACGCGTTTATTTTGCCGCGCTACGACGCGAGCTGTCGAACAGCCAACGTATTTCGTCGAAATCACTATCAAAGTTATCGCCTTTTATCGATGCCGACTCGGTGATCCGGGTAGGAGGTCGGTTAAAACACTCCCTGTTAACTTACGATTGTAAACATCCCGTCCTGTTGGCAAAAGAATCGTATTTCGCCAAATTATTATGCGAAAGGTGGCACAAAATAACGTGTCATTCGGGACCGCGAGTCATGGCAGCTCTGATCTCACGACAATATTGGGTAGTCGCGCTGAGGTCAGTGCTGCATGGAGTAATGTCACGTTGTACCGTGTGCGTGCGGCTGAATGCGCAACCGGTTCAACCGTTAATGGCTGACTTACCAGCCGCGCGAGTACAGCGGTGTAGGCCATTCGCCCGCGTAGGTGTCGACTTCGCCGGGCCGTTGCAAATGCGGGATCTCGGGCTCCGAAAAGCCCGCATGTACAAAATCTATATAGCTGTGTTTGTCTGTTTTACTGTTAAGGCTGTACACCTGGAAGTAGTCTCCGACCTGTCCACCGAGGCATTTTTGGCGGCTTTTGACCGTTTTGTCGCTCGAAGGGGTTTACCTAGTGATATATATTCGGACTGCGGCACAAATTTCGTCGGGGCAAATAAACAATTGCACAACCTAATAAATAGTCCTGAGAATCAAGTTGCTATCGCAAATTCGCGTTCTATAGTTGAGTGGCATTTCAACCCCCCGAGCGCTCCTCACTTCGGGGGCTTGTGGGAGGCCACCGTGCGGTCCACTAAGCGGCTATTGGTTCGAGTTATAGGGACTCATGTTCTTACGTTCGAGGAGTTTACCACGGTATTGACGCGCATAGAGGCGGTGCTTAATTCTAGGCCGTTAACACCTGCGTCCTCAGATCCCCGCGATTTGGAATGCATAACGCCGGGACATTTTCTGATAGGCCAGCCCTTAATAGCCGTTCCTCCGAGGTCTACCCCCGATGCCAAGCGCAATGTCCGGGATAGGTGGAAACTTCTGGACCAATGCCACCAGGCGTTTTGGAGACGATGGTCGAACGAATATTTGACCACTCTTCAGGAGCGGTCTAAGTGGACCCAGAAGGCTCCTAATTTAAACGTAAATGATATGGTGGTAATTATTGACAATCACAGCCCCCCGCTGATGTGGCGGCTGGGCCGGGTCATGGAGGTAACCCCAGGGGCTGACGGCATTGTCCGTGTTGCGCGGGTACTGACCAGCACAGGGTATATAACACGACCTGTTGTTAAACTGGTATTACTATCTGTTGAATGACAGTCGTCGTCGAGCATTGCTCTCACTGTACATCCGTCACCTCTTGTTTTATTATTGTATGTTGTCATATGGCCCCCCCCTAGAAACATTGAACCTTCTGGGAATCCTAAAACTTTGGTGACCACATTAATCTTTCTGTAATTATAAATTATGTTTATTTTGTTTTGTTTCCTCTTTTTATGAAATTATACAGTTGTACAGACCATATGTCTTTATTTTGTTTTTTTTTTTGATTTTGTCATTATTTATACTAGCTTGTAAATGAACATTATATGTTATCGACGTCGGGCGTTGGGGAACCCGCCGACTACTCACCGCCTGGTTCCATACCCAGCCATCAACCAACTATTCAGTACTCAGGCCGAGATTGGCATGTAACGTCATGCAGACTTACTGGTGATGCGAAGCCTCACGGGGGGAGGATGTTCAGACACCGATACTGTTTGGCGCGGATCAACTTACCCCGCTACCGTGACAGCTCCAGGTGTTGCCAGTCTGGACACCCAGTGTCATTTCCCCCCCCCCCCCCGGCGGTCATGTTGCAAACGCGCCCGACCACGGACGCCACCGACGAGCCGCCGATGGCTGACCAGCGAGCGGGGTCCGTCGGTATTCGACACACTCGTTTTTTCGTCGTTGATATACACGCGTTATACACGACGCACCTCGCGTCAATGTGTATAGTTTTTTCTGTGTCCTCGCGTCTCATTCGGTCAGACCTTCATGTCGGCCGGTGCAGTGGCAAATTAAACCTGCATGATTTTGTGGATGTTCGACGGTCGCCGGAATAAAGTATTATTCGCGTCCATACCGCGTGTTTCGGTCGGGATCGTCTAGCCGGCCCGCAATAGTGAGTACCACCCTACCACGTGGGAAGAACGGCCGCCAGCAGACCAAATACCCAGGACGTCATTGGATTGTATTTCGTCATCAGCTGTCTGAGGTGCTTCAACCCCTTCGTCGTAGCCGCATATGTTCTGAATTGGTATCGTTCGATATTATATTGTACCATCTTATATTATTATTATTATTCTTTATTGTAAATGGCCCTGGTGACACCCTATGTATTATTATTGTAGCTATTTCTGTGTATAGCAGAGTGTCCCAGTGGCATACTTTTGTATTATTTTCGTAGTAGTGTGGAGACGTCCACCATAATATAATATTATCCGTTTATTTATATTTATATCATATTATAATTTTGTAACGGAGGTAAAACACACAAACTTATTATTTGGTCACCCTTTGCCTATTGCCTATGCGAGTCACGGCAAACAACTGCTAAAATCGTAAGATTTACCGTGGCGCAACATACTGTATTTGACCTATTTTAATGAACATATAATATGATAAAGTACATAATATGCCAAGACAGCGTTCCATTTCTACCACTCTCTCAAGGTATTTTTTACAAACAATTTTAAAATTGAGTTTACATAGTACACGTATTATACTCAAACATACTACACAATATACAATATGATTGAACATTCTTATATTTTAGGAAACACAACGTGTTTTAGCATATTTATTAATTTTTCAATTGTATTATTTTTACGGACTAATAGTTCAAAAATGGATTGTAACAATAAACAAACAATAACATTGATATTAATTCAAAATAAGATATAAGATATTGAATTAATATAATAATTAATTTACATTTTCCAACTGCAATAGAATTACAGTCAATTTAGCAACGGAATATTTGGTTATTTATTTATTTATTTATTAATTAATTTACGGAATAAAAATTCCTTATTTAGTACAGCACACATCAATAATTCAGTAAAATAAGATAATTAACATATACAAGGGGCGATGGCCTAAATATACAGCAGAATTACAGGTACAATAAATAAACTATAATAATTAGGACACAGATAAAATTACATACAATAAATGTACAAAAAATAACACAATATTAAGGTAAACTGAGAAAGGTGGGGTCCTCGTTAGCCAACCGCATCATGCGGTCAATTGGTTTGTTTTTACCGTAATTGGTGCAGTGGAGAGGTACAGTAAAAGGAACTCGAGACCTTGTGGCCCGATGTGGAACTTAAAAGTTTACTTGGTCGAGCAGTGAAGGGGCATTTATGGAACCATCAATTAACTTTTGTAAAAAGGCCAGGTTAGCTTTAACGCGTCTATCTGCTAAAGATGTAAGGCTAAGTGCGCGCAATACTGGAGTATAGTCATGAGGTGGATGGACAATTTTTAGCATATAAGCAGCAGACGACAGAAAGCGCCTTTGTACTCGCTCTAAGTGGCAAGAATCAATTACCACAAATGGGTCCCAGAGCACAGACGCATACTTTAGCATGCTTCGGACTAAAGATCAGTAGACAGTCTTGAGAGATCCTGACAGCTTGAACTCATTCATGGTGCGCATTTCAAAGCCAAGCGACTTTAGGGCTCGGCAGCAGATGGAGTCAATGTGAGGGCGGAAGTTAAGATCGGCAGTGAAAAGAACACCCAAGTCGCTATTGCTTGTAACTCTATCAATCACTGAATCATTGATAGTGTAAGAATAATCGATTGCCGACCGGCGCCTGGTGAAGGACATAGCTTTGCATTTATTGGTATTAAATTGGAGGCCAAGAGTGCTAAACCATAAGCTAATGGAATCTAATTCA
>NW_021771004.1:5982-14988 GCF_005508785.2 Acyrthosiphon pisum | reverse complement strand
GGACTATAGAGGATGTCAATTAGGATAGTGTGGTCGACACGGTCAAATGCTTTCACAAAATCAGTGAAAACCACGTCTACCTGGGAGCGATTTTCAAATGCTTCAAGGACAACATTTTTAAACACAATTAGGTTCGAAACGGAAGAACGTCCAGGTCGGAAACCATATTGTTCGTCGACTAGTACAGAGTCAACCGAGGGCTGAATGGATTGCAGTACTAAGTATTCAAAAAGCTTGGCAATATGACTTAGAATCGAGATGGGTCTATAATTCGTGACGTTAGATTTGTCACCAGATTTGAACACAGGGGTGACTGAACTGATTTTAAACATTGATGGAAAAATTCCATCATCCATTGAGCGCCTGAAGAGCAACCATAGAGGAAAACAGAGGACAGATCTGATGTTATATAAAAAGGTCCCAGATAGAACATCAGGGCCAACGGAGTGCACATTTTTTAGTGCAGCTAACCCGTTCTCGACATCATCGACACTAAAGATGCAGTCAGAAGGTAAAGTATGCTGCGCAAATGTAATTACAGGTAGGCTACTTGCTGAGGAAGACAAATAGACTGAGTTAAAGTAAGATGAGAAAAGACTGGAGATGGATTCAGGATCAGTGGCACTTTGATCATTGAGGTGGACAGAGTTGGGAATACCATTGCTAGACGTACAAAGTCCCATAATAAACGAGGATTAACTTTAAGCATGTTTTCAGTGTTATCCAGAAATGTTTTATAGCATTTTTTATAATAATACTTATACTGAGCACGCAGGTTAGAGAACTTGTTGTAGTCAACAGGGTTACGTGATGCTTTGTATTTAGCGTGCATTTTTTTCTTGGCAAAAACAATGTTCTTAAAATTTTTAGAGAACCAGGATGGAAATTTAGAAGGTTTGAAAACAACTAAAGGTACAAAGCTTGTAACGCAGAAATGCAATGGATCGTACAATGCACACGTAGCAGAATCAATATAGGTTGTTGCTAAGGTTTCTAACCAGTTAAAGGATGATAAGAAGGCACTAATACGAGGATAACAGGCTTTACGAAAATTATAATATTTATGACAACTATCAATAGAAGGTAAGTCATCAACAAAAGTAAGCATAATATCTAAGGCAGGGTGGTAAGGATGGCAAGGAATCACCCCAGTAACGGATTTCTCAATATTGATCCGAGAATCATTGGAAAAAACTAGATCAAGGAAATTGCTATTAGAGTTGGGTATGAGATTTAGTTGGAAAAAATTATTATATGCGAAAACGTCAGGAACACAGTGGATTGCAGGACCAGAGGAAGAATAAATTAAGCCAAAATCGTCATTAGACCAGGATAGGTCAGGAAGGTTAAAATCGCCAGAGAATATAAATACGAAACCAGGATTAGCGTTGATAATATATTGAGCAGCAGACATAAAGGACTCATATACTGGGATAGGGCTACTAGGAGGAATGTACACGGAACAAACAATATAAGCAGCATTATTTACATAAAATTTAACGAATACATATTCAACATTGTTAATGAGTGAAGGTAACAAGTTATGGACCACATCGTTACGAATGGCAACGAGAACTCCACCTCCTCTACTGAAACTACTGGATTGACTACTTCTATCACACCTAAATACAACATAGTTGTGTAAACCTAATTCCGTGTCATGGAAGCTATTAGTAAGCCACGTTTCAGTTAAACAAATGAAAATATAATTAAACACAGCAACATTACATTTAAAAAGACCAAGTTTGGTTCTTAGACCTCTACAGTTTTGATAGTAGCCCATGGGTAGATTCACTCCTTGGCTGATTGGTTTTTCAGGGTTTTCCACAACACCAGATCCGGTAGTGGGTGGAGCGTGCACCACACTAAGAGGAGGACAGGTAGGCGAACATGAAGATATTAGTTTTTTGGAGTGGCGTCTTGAATCATCTCAGGAGTAAGACGACCCCAAAAACGTTTGATCATTACACCATCGGGCCAGAATGCAGGATCGAGGACAATATCCAGCTTCTCTGCAGGCAGACGAATATGGAACGAAGAGTATGATGGGTGCCTTGTAACCATTTTGCTGATGGTCACGTCCGAGTAACCATTGAACAATTCAGATTCTAGCAGGGAAGATGTAACACTTGGATCAATCCTCGAGACAAAAAAATCAACATGCTTACGCACAGGCACTGATGACAGCTTGGAAGATGAGTTCTTTAAAGAACCAACAATGAATTTTGATTTTACAGACAAAGATTGACTGGCAGTTATTTGGTTTGTGGGTAGTGTAGAACGAGTATCCGCAACTGATTTCGGGTGTTCAACAACTGGCAATTTAATGGGTTGAGCATTTGATTTGGGAATTGTGGCATAAGGTGCCACATTGAGATGGTTGAGCTTATCATGTAATTTAGAGTTACTAAGAGCCACGGATTTGAGCTCCTCGACCACGGATTGGAGAATATTAGCAATATTTATTGAGTTTCCGTGCGAAGGCGATACAGGATCAGAAAAAGAATCATTTAAAAACGTTGACAAGTCGTCACTCAGTTTCACACCAGCAGGCAGAGTCTGCGTCACAATATAGTCAACGAGCATGCTTTTAGTCCATTTGTTTAACTCGGAGGAAAGAAGATCATTGTTTTGGGTCATTATGCGTTTTCGACTAACTGATGAAAACGTGCGAATAAACAAAGAACAAATATGCGCCTTAGCAAAAACAAATAGGTCAAATAATTTGCACCCGGTGTAATCAACAATGATAGGCGGCGGCCTTGGCACGTGCCGGATTCTAATTACGAAATAGCCACCACGGGTCGCCGCTGCTTATCGAAGTCGATAAGAATTCAGCCGTAATTAGGTGATAGTATAAACTTATAATAAATTATTACCTTTCGATGATGCGCACAAATTAATTAACAATTGACTGAAAGTAAAAAATAAAGAATAGATAGTAATCAGACTGACTCAAAAACGACACCAGTCTAAGCACGCACTTTTCCGGATTTAGTGAACTAAAAAACGCAAAAAACGGGTAACTAGTTTCGAAGGAAACTTAAAAATGGGCATAGAGCGTTATTCGTTATGCGTCATTTAGTGTAAAAAAAATAAAATAAAAAAAATAAAAAAAAAAAAAATGTTTTACATCAGGTTAGTCACAGTTTAACATCAGGAATGTTATTCCTGATCCTTATCACCCACCTCTTTACGTGGTATTTCCTTCACAATCTGACAAATCAGTAGTTAATACTCATACATATAAAGATTTTAAGGCTGCAAACTACACTGCCATAACGCAATTTATTAACTCCTTTAATTGGGAGTTAACATTTTCGCAGTACACAATCGAAGATGCAGCCTCTGTTTTTAATGAAGCCCTGCTTCATGCCTCATGCTATCGATTTGTTTGTTCTTACAAAAATATTTAAATTGCCAAATTCCCTGCGTGGACACCTCCCTCTCTTAAAAATCTTATTATGGAGAAAAAGCGAGCTCACACAATATAAGTGTTCGAGGTCCCCCTATGATTACTCAGCTTTTTCCGAACTTCGTGCTAAATGCAAGCGCCAATCTAAAATAGACTACCAGTCTTATATAAGAAATACCGAAAACTCGTTCAATCGCAATCCCTCACTATTCTGGAAATCTATTAAAAATTTAAACCAGAAAAACATAGTACCCACCACTCTATTCTGGAACAGTGATAAGGTTGATATTCCTCTTGGTTCGGCTAACCTATTCTCTAAGTACTTTTATTCTATGTATGTTATTATTTCTCCACCCGTCAATATTTCTAATTTTAATACTACTCCGTATGAACTTCCTTCTAATTGCCACTTCACCCTCGACGATGTACAACTTGCACTCAACTCTTTAAAAAGCACCAATTCTAATGGCCCAGACGGGATTTCAGCAAGTTTACTTATTAATTGTCAAGATTCTATTGTTTATCCTATTCTCTAAGTACTTTTATTCTATGTATAACAACTCTATTTCTCCACGACTCCACCCGTCAATATTTCTAATATTAATACTATTCCGTATGAACTTCCTTCTAATTGCCACTTCACCCTCGACGATGTACAACTTGCACTCAACTTTTTAAAAAGCACCAATTCTAATGGCCTAGACGGGATTTCAGCAAGCTTACTTTTTAATTGTCAAGATTCTATTGTTTATCCTTTATTCCTACTCTTTATGCTATCTCTTGATGAGGGTATCTTTCCAGCTGCTTGGAAAACATGTTCTGTCACCCCTGTTTTTAAATCTGGAGATCCCTCGCTCGTTTCTAATTACAGGCCTATTTCCATCCTACCACACATTTCTAAACTGTTTGAGTCCATCGTCTACTCCTCAATCAAAAGAAGTCTTAACCATATTCTAATGGATGAGCAGCATGGTTTCCGTAGTGGGAAATCTACTGTCACTTGCAGCCTATCTTTCACATCATATATGTTAAAAAGCTTTGAATCTGATTGTCAAGTTGATGCTGTGTTCACGGACTTTAATAGAGCTTTCGACACTGTCATTCATAGCCACCTAATCTCTGAATTGGATTCACTTGGTATCGGTAATCCTTTACTCTCATGGCTCCAATCTTATTTAAGTCAAAGAAAGCAATTCGTAAGAGTCCACGGCGTTGACTCTGACTTATTTATAACTCCCTCTGGGGTCCCCCAAGGAGGACATCTCAATCCTCTTCTGTTCATCCTTTTCGTTAACTCAATTAACAGATGCATTTCATCCTCTAGAGTTCTTCTATTTGCCGATGATATTAAATTTTTTTCAAAAATTACATCTCCGTCTGACTGTCTTCAACTTCAATCAGATCTCAATACTTTCTCTCTCTGGGCCCAGCGTATTGGCCTAACGCTCAACCTCAACAAGTGTCATGTTATGTCATTTCATAGAGAACGAACTTGCATAATCCATCCTTATTCCCTTAATGACTCTACTCTCGAGCGTGTATCCACTGTCAAAGATCTTGGATTCTATCTAACTCCTTCTCTTTCTTTTGAACACCATATTGATGTTACTGTTGGTAGAGCGTTAAAAATTCTGGGGTTCTTAAAGCGCAACACTAGCCTTTTCACGTCCGCTACTTGTCTCCGCTCCCTCTATTTTCCCCTTGTCCGCTCTGTCTTAGAATATGGCTCAGTTGTATGGTACCCATATCTAGCCAAGGACAAATTACGTTTAGAGCGTGTCCAAAACCGCTTCCTTTCCTACGCCGCTTTTATACACACTATTGATCACCCACCCCATGATTACCTATCAGTTATAACTTCCTTAAATTTCCCTACTCTCACATCTCGTCGTGTAGATGCTGATCTCTCATTCATCACCTCTCTCCTTAACGGCTCAATAGATGCCCCGAACCTTCTGTCCTCTATCTCTTTCCGCGTTCCTGTGCATTTCACTAGAAGTCACTCTTTATACCTTGCCTCCTCTCACCGTACTAATTACTCCCATAATAATCCATTAGATAGAATGCTCCGCCTACTAAATAGCTCCTGATCTGTAGCTGAACATATTATTATTTATCTCTACTGAATGTTTTTGTCTTTAGTTTTATTTTACCTTAGCATGTACTCTTTTTAGCTGAACGCTGTTTAGTATAAGTTTAAACTTAAGTCCATAATTATAACTATGTTTTCCATGTATATTATTTCATTATTATAACTTCTTATTAATCTACTAATTGTTACAATGTATCTATAAATTGCCGTTTGGCGTTAAACAAATAAATAAATAAAGAAATAAATAAAGAAATAAAGAAATATTGGTTCAGTACATTTTAGTGTATATAGCATTATTATATCTATTTGGGTAACATAAACGTAAAATAAACTGTTCTTAATCAAAATAATATTATAAATAATGGCAGTCATTATTTTATTTATTTTTAACGGATAATAAAATGTATAAAGGTTAATTTTAAATTTAACACAACAATTTACAAATACACAATCAGTTCTCAAGTGTGCAAAAAAAGGTGTAATATAAGAATAGTTTTATTAATATTGAACTAAAAACGTGTACAACAAGAAAGATTGTAAGCTATATAAAGCTTTTTATCAGCTCACGAAAAATGAACTTTTTTTTGTTTATTAATAGCAAATACTATACCTACATATTTAAGAATACGTATTCCTACGTAAGGGATAGCTCAATTAAAAATCTTCATACATTTTGTTACCAAGAAAACGTATGTGTTGCCTATTTAAAACAATTTACGGCATTGAATAATATATGATCTTAATGTATATTAAATGTTTTCACGAATAATATTCTATTTAAATTAAAACAAAATAACAAAATTCGTTATTTTCCATTTAAAAATCTATCTAATTTCAATGTGATTTGAACTAAAATGATCCACAAGAAAAATTGTGTTTAGGTATAAATGTTATAGATTTTTTGGTTACAGTATTAATAACCTATGAGAAACATCGTCTTAAATGTCCAATACTTAACTATATAAATTAAACACATTATACAATATAAACAAATCAAATTTGATTTCAACTAACCTGTTAATAAAACATTTTAGTGATAAAAAATGTTATACCTACATTTAATGTTAAAAGATTTAAGAATTATAAAAATATATTTTTAATAATAATACAACTTATACATAGATACAAATAAGTTAAATTGAATGATTACAATGCGTAAAATCAGTTGAGACTCAATGGACGAGGATATTCATTGTAGTAATAATATTATGTATCAACACTATAAACTAAAAAAAATGTAATATCATACATTCATATTTATGATAGGTATCATTAGTGTGAATTCATGAAAATACTTAGACACGACGCAAGCACAAAATTCATCAATTACCAGTTATTTTTAAATTTTTTTTACAAATAACAAATTTATCGATCTACTACTATAGATCTCAGTAGTCAGTGAAGAGTTGTATCTAGTTGGCTGTAATTTTTTCGCACTACAAATTACATATTTACATCACACCATTTCGCAACTGTTGAGAATATTACCTATTAATTATCAAATGTTATTGTTTTTTTATATTTCAAAAAAATGTTTTTGAAAATAGTAATATTGTGTGGCGCAGAATTTAAAAAAAGTAAAAGCCATCAGTTGAAATTAAAGGTTAAAACAAAAAATTCTAAAACTCCAAACTTTTGTTGCGCCATCAGTGGTAAGTACTTATACGAATAACTTATTATCAATTAGTTATACTATTTAGCTACAAACATTCGACCCAAAATTCACCTCTACTATACTTTAAATACCTCTAAAAAATAAATAAATCCGATTGATATAATGTTCGGAGATTTCATATCAGCACTAAATCTGGTCAAACACTAATTAATATATCAGAAATTATATATTACCTATAAATTATTATATTAATATTTTATTTGATTGAGGTGTGACATAGGTGTCGCTGGTAATTAATTGTGTTGTTTTTAACGAATGCCTTGATCGTAAGATTTTTTACAGTATAATATAATATGAGTTGAAACGGTGTCGTCTAAATGTTGCTGATAACTGGCTGTATATTGATTTTACTATATGTCTGATCGGAGAAGCGTTAAATACTACATTATATGTTTTACATATGTTGCGTGTACAGTTTAAGATGAGTGCGTATATTATATGTGGTTGAATTTCTGGGCTGATGTGCATTACATATGCGCCAGAATAATTGTAATAATTTATATACAAGTTTTACTCGATGTAGTGGACTGTATTTTTACACTATGTTTTAAAGTTGTTTCATTTACAATAATAATTTACAAAAAACAACACAGATACATACCTATGGTGCACGTACGTGTACACGCATGGAATACGATTAAAAACATAATATATTATAATAATTCTATCAAGATAACAAAAAAAACAACGGTATCATCCGATGAGCGGCTATCAAAATAATACACATTATAACAAGAATAATAATAATCAACTTGATTACCATAAACGAATAATAATAATAATAATAATTGGTTTTATAGATAATAAATTACATACGTTCTGCAGTATTTACTGAACAATATGTATATTGAATCATCCCACATTCCATACGGTGGAATACATAAGCGCCAAAATCGTCAGTTATTAAATTTAGAACAGTATCGTTTAAAAACTCCGAACATTTAATTTTAATCGACAAATTTATTATCTGATTACGATGTATTGTCACATGACAGTGCGTGTGAGCAATTTCGTGTTATAACATATTATATTGTTAGTAATTTTTTTATAAAATTGCAATCAACTGATTTATTACATTTATATTAATTACTTGTATACATATTATAATAATATATTGACATTTTATATTAATTACATGAGTAGTATGAATATGTATGTTCAGCAGCACCTCCCCCTTAAATTTCCCATGTAAAAGCATAGGCACCTCTGTATAGGCAATTCGTAGTACACGCACCTCCCAAACTTGTATTAATTACTCAATATAGGCAACCCGTAACAAACATAAACTCGTCAAACATCACAACCGCCACCAGATCCGAAACGTGACCGACATATCTTTTTCGCCTTCCCCTTCAAATACATTACCTCCCATAGGCGCACATTGGGTGTGAATTTAGGGGGTGCTGGAATAGTTTATGTTACACATGTCCATGGGGGGCTTTGTCACCTACACCCCCCTTAATCCTAATACTATAACTAACTGCATTACATTAGCTTTAAATTTTTAATTAGAATGGGGTACCTAACTTTGATTTCGCGGGGTAACTTTGATACCCATATATTTTTATTCACCAGAGTACCATGATAATTAAATTTTTTTTTCATAAAATGGGGTTACTTTGATATCACATTAAGAAATATAAGTATCGAAATTGCCCGTTGTGTTACTTTGATAGCATATTAAAAAATATTGATATCTCAAAAGATAATTTCAGAATTTTAAAAATTAAAACGTTAAATATTGAACTAGTTGTAACTAATATTTAATTTTGAGCGTTTTATCGTTAACACTACAGAAGGTTAACCATAATATTAAAAAATGAA
>NW_021771004.1:3167-4187 GCF_005508785.2 Acyrthosiphon pisum | reverse complement strand
AAGGAGATGATTTGTCAGTCTAGAATATATTATTTTTAAAGAAAAACTTATGGAGAACCTTGTACCAAATTTTAAAAACTTAGTTATAAAAGAAAAAATTTTTACGATTTTTCAACCACTAAATTACTTGCAAATTTTCGCAATTTTGACATATTTCGTATAAATTTGAACTTTAAATGCTTATAAATAAAAATTGTGACAATGTATTCCTTTTATTTTGCAACTGCTATTGTAAAAATATGTTAGGAGCCTTGTATTAAATTTCCAAATCTTAGAATTAAAAAGAAAAACTTTTATGAATTTCTGTCTAAGATAATTTGAACATTGCCGTAATTTTTACGTATTTAGTCAAAATTTGAACTTTAAATGCTTATAAAAAAAAATCGTGACTATATATTTCTTTTATTTTTCAATTGCTATTGTAAAAATATATTATGAGCCTTGTATTAAATTTTGAAATCTTAGATATAAAAGGAAAATTTTTTATGAATTTCTAGCATAAAATAATTTACGAATTTTCGTGATTTTTACATAATATGTTGTCAAAATTTGAACTTTAAATGCTTATAAATAAAAATTGTGACAATGTATTCCTTTTATTTTGCAACTGCTATTGTAAAAATATGTTAGGAGCCTTGTATTAAATTTCCAAATCTTAGAATTAAAAAGAAAAACTTTTATGAATTTCTGTTTAAGATTATTTGACCATTGCCGTAATTTTTACGTATTTAGTCAAAATTTGAACTTTAAATGCTTATAAAAAAAAATTGTGCCTATGTATTTTTATAATTTTTGAATGGGAGTTAGAACAACATATGTGGACCCTTCTATTAAATTTTCAAGTATTTTGTCCCAGCTAATTTTTTTTTATCAACATTTATAAAAAAAAAATCAAAAAAAATCGATTATTTCAATTGCCTATAAATAGATTAAAAATTAGTGAAATATTTTGAAAATAAAACTATATAAAGAAAATGTCAATTTAAACAACTGGTAAAATTTTCAAGTGTCTACGACTCA
>NW_021771004.1:2328-3117 GCF_005508785.2 Acyrthosiphon pisum | reverse complement strand
CCATAGGCGCACATTGGGTGTGAATTTAGGGGTGCTGGAATAGTTATGTTACACATGTCCATGGGGGGCTTTGTCACCTACACCCCCCGTAATCGTAATACTATAACTAACTGCATTACATTAGCTTTAAATTTTTAATTAGAATGGGGTACCTAACTTTGATTTCGCGGGGTAACTTTGATACCCATATATTTTTATTCACCAGAGTACCATGATAATTAAATTTTTTTTTCATAAAATGGGGTTACTTTGATATCACATTAAGAAATATAAGTATCGAAATTGCCCGTTGTGTTACTTTGATAGCATATTAAAAAATATTGATATCTCAAAAGATAATTTCAGAATTTTAAAAATTAAAACGTTAAAATATTGAACTAGTTGTAACTAATATTTAATTTTGAGCGTTTTATCGTTAACACTACAGAAGTTAACCATATATTAAAAAATGAAATTGTCATAAAACAGTAAAAAATTATCAAAGTTACCCCATTTTACTGTACTACTTTTATTTTTAAACTATGAGAACTTTTTTCGTATTTGTGATATCGAAGAATTAAAAAGTATGTTGCACAGTCTATGTTCTCTTCTTCCTAGTAGGAACATTTGGTTGCATAACATGAACTATAAGTTTAGCCATAGTGGTTCTTATCCACGCAAAACCATTTTTACTATGTTTTACATTTGTAAAACGGAGACCACATATGCGTGTGTAGCATCCTCTTAATAATATTTGTCATTCCGAATTTATTCAATTCAGCGTAGCCCGCAGATTAAATAAATATATTA
>NW_021771004.1:464-2278 GCF_005508785.2 Acyrthosiphon pisum | reverse complement strand
TTTTTTTTTTACATGTACTACTATATTTATGAATTACCTCATGCGCCAACTGTTGTAATACAGTTTCAGCTAGTTGTACGGTTGCATACATTTGTATTTGACCGATCATATTTGGGTAAATTATCTCCGTTCGATCGTCTTGTACGTTTTTAATGAATATTAACATCTCTTCTAAATTTTTCGGTGGTGATTTAAGGTGAGCAGATTTCTCATGTAGATACATTGCAAAATCGTCGAACTGTCTTGTAATTAATGGCGCAGTGTTTACTTCTTTCCGTACAATACTTTCAAAAATACTACATTCAAGATATTGAAGCTTAATAAAGTCCTCCCGATTTAACAGTACTCTGCATCCGTCCTGAGTTTTTGACTCTATTACTAGCACATTTTCTCCGCGATACCCCATACTGGATATTTTATGAAATTCCGTCTCAAGAAATATAATGCGCTTGTACTGGACCGTATCTAATATAAATGATAAGATATGCCCCATCATAGAGAATATGTGTCTCAGGAAATCCGGCGATATTTTAACATGGCGCGATGGTGTTAATAAATTAACGGTGACTTGAAAATTATCGGTAGGATCGACACCGACAAGTATAAATTTGCGAGCTGTAAAGTTGATCGTGTAGCTTGTGGTTTCGATGAGTTCAGCCGGTGGTGATGGTGGTACATACGTAAAGGTCTTCTTCTTGTATAATGCAGCGTTGTCTTCAATTGAACCAGCCATGTTTTTAAAAAATTGCTTATTATAAAAATAATAATAAAGACTTGGAAAAATTGTTAACACTTAACAAATATAATAATAATAATAAAGACTTGGAGAAAGCGGAGGAGAATCGTACGTGTGTACACTTGAAGACAGACTGATTGAATGCCGACTCTTGCGGAGCCTATAGTATCCGTTTCACATTCACGTGTTGTAGATATTTTTAATATTTTACGATTTACATTTATTTCATGAATTTCAATAAAATCGTAATAATCTACACTGTATTCGACGTCGTCAGTCGTCACTGTAGTTACATTTGAAAAATACCTACACCGTTAATAGATAAACAGTGCCGTCAATAAGTATAGTGTTTTCGATGAATTTTACCTCTTTATCGCCCAATATGATATGGCCATTTGGAAGTTTTTTCGGACCGTATATTTTATCCAAGTCTGTAGACTGTAGCCAATTTTCAATTTCCTGTTGATAGTCGTCCGCAAATGAGTTTTTCAACCCGACGTTAATATTTTCTTTGTTCAGCCGAGGTATATTCGATATTTTAGTTAATGGATCGATTATTGGTTTTAATGTCTGTGTCATTAGTTGTTGAACATTATCCGAGCTGATTTTCAATGCGATATATTTACGTTTAATACTTTCCTTAGCTTTGACAAGCTCATCTAGAACAGTAGTTGCTTCCGTCATGACTACGTTTTAAATGATAATATTTATTAATTGTAGCGCCTTATATAAGCACATAAGTATCAAACCCAAAACGATAACGTCCGTTATCACGCCCGCAATCTTTACAAATAACGACAAATGTAAACATCTCACGGTTCCAACATGTCATACAAAAATTTTTAAATTGTATATATGTCATGTCCCCTGAACAGTGTTCTTGATATACATGTTTTAAATTAGTTTCATCTTGTTTGAACAATACTATTAAATTTGCATTATCGCGTATCAGCTGTTTAGGTACTTTTGAATAACTCTGAGCCAGATAAAATATATCAATTTTATTGTGGCGACCTCGAGAAAAAATAATCTCTTATTACATTTTGTTGTTCTCCGATAACATCGTCCAAGATAAAAA
>NW_021771004.1:0-250 GCF_005508785.2 Acyrthosiphon pisum | reverse complement strand
TTGTGGGAGGGTGTGCGGTCTGAACCCCCCAAAATATACTACTTATAATATTATAGTCGTGACTCGACGTGGAGTGCCCCTGCTCGGGGTGACGCCGCGTGTTCCAAAGTATAAATAAAACTCAATCAAGAGACGCCACCCACCCATCCCCTCCCCTTGTGCGTGCGTGCGACATGTATCTGTAAAAATATCGTTGAAGAGTCACGAAAAAGTTTGTGATATATATACGCGTATTGGATATCCACCGCCG
>NW_021771003.1:14086-19278 GCF_005508785.2 Acyrthosiphon pisum | reverse complement strand
ATAAAATATTACCAGAATCCATTGGCTGAATATTGGAATTTACAACTTCCTGTAACGACTGAGTAGATTCGACATCAGATAATGATTGAGGAGATAGGAGTATATCAGTTAATAAGGATTTAGCCGATTTAGGAGATGACACATCAAGCATAGATTGATTGGTTGACACATCATGTTGAGGAGATCCCATCATAGGGGGCATTGTATGATCAGTAATTGCTATTGTATTTGGCCTAATTGTAGTTGTGTAAATCTGTGATGCATAAGAAGTATTTTGTTCCTTTGAAGATGTAGCTTGAGATTCAGAAGTAATCGATGAAGGTGGAGGTGGAGTTGGAAATGATGGTAAATCTAAACTATTTGGTAAGTTAGAACTTGTTGAGGAAGTCGTTATTGTGTTTTTAATTTTTTTTTGTTGGACTTCTTGAGTAAATACTTTAGCGGAAATTCTCTTCCTGGTTTTGCAATCAATAGTATCTATTTCACTGTCTTCATTTCCAGACCATGCTTTTGCTACACGTCGAGCTTGCATTTCAGTATCTATTATAATAAAAAATATATTAAGTAGGTATATATTTTATTAAAATTATTAACATTAAAAAATTAAATATTTCCACTGTCCCTAAATAGTTTAAAAATACTTTGAGAGTTATACCTAAATGATGCCAATTAAAACATTAGGTGCTCATTTTAAGTAGGTATCTTAAGTTTTTAGTTTTAGAGTTACAGCCAAATAAAAAAATTAATTTTTTTGAAAACTGGTCTTGCGTAAAAATTCCTAATTTTCTTTGGTTTTTACAGATTCGTTTTAATACTAATATGTATTTTTAGCTTTGGACCCCCCCTCCCTTAAAGTAACAACTACATGGGATTTTATACCTAAAACCACCTCTAAAGTATAAAATTGAAGCATTTTTACTGCTCCAAAATGCGATGACTAATGACAGATACAAAAAAAAATAAAAATAAAACCCATCATTGTAATACAATACATTCATTAATCTGTTAAGAATCTAAAAAATATACTTACTAAATGGTCCAGCAACTTTTTCTATATTATAGTATCTACCATCATGTACACTTGGTGTCATACATTGCAATATCATTTTAGCTACTCGTGTAGGTCCAAAATATTTATCTTCTTTATCACTCTTGGTAAATGGAAACCAACATGTCCCTTTATTATTATTGGTTAATGTAGTCCAATTACATGGAACATGTTGTATTTCATCAGTATCCAAGAAGATGACAACTAACCACGACCTAAAAAAAATTTAATTAGTAATTATCTATATAATATTATATAGATGCGAGTACCTATATATAGTATGTATACATCTTAATTTATACTTCATGGACAAATGGTATAATTAATGAAGAATGGTTATCAATTGGTAAACGAACAAGTTTCACTTTTACTTCTCTAATATCCCATGCTTGGAGATGACCTAATTGCAGGGCTTTGCACCGGAATCTTTTTTTCGGGTTTCGGGTGTTGAAAGAAAATTCGGGTTATTGAATTCGGGTGTTACGGGTTAATACACTTTTCTGGTTACGGTTAAATGCAAATTTATTCGGGTTAATTCGGGTTAATTCGGGTGTTAAAAAAAAAACACATGTTGTATATCAATTAACATGAGATTTTCAATGCAAATTTGATATAGTCATCTGATTTTATATTTAAATTAAACATAATTAAAAAAATTCAAAAATTAAATTAAATATTAATAATTATTAGTTAGTACTTTATAACTTATTAGTTATTACTTACTCAGTCCTTTGTATATAGAAGAAAGTTCTCGCTTATTACATATTTTAATTTTTAACTAGACATATTTTCGTTATATCTATTTTTCATTAAGAATGTTAGACATCACAATTACTATTGTCTATTATTGAAAATTGTGAAATAAAATAAAACAATCATCTAGCATCAAAGTCTTTTTTATTTTTAAATAAATTATTAAGGCAGTTTTAACTTTTAAGTTTAATAAGTTTAATTGTTTTAAACTTTTAACAATATAAAATATAAATATATAATACATACATAATACATATTGATGATTATTTAACAGTTAACAGTCAACACTTTTAAAATCTTAACAATACAAAAAAAAATAATAAAATACATAAATTGATGATAAATTAAATATCTAAATTCTAAATTATTACTTAATTGTATCAAATATATTATTACATCGTATAATCATTATTTTTTCTAGCATGTCACTTGTAAGTGACATGCGTAAATCTGATGAAATAAACTTTAACCCAGAGAAACAACGTTCAACAGACACCTAAATATAGTATAGTTATTTGTATTTTAGTATTTTGAATTTTATAATAATTAAGTACCATAAAATGGGGTGGATAGAAATAAATGCAAATATAAAAATTAATAGTTGTTACTTTGATGTTCATATTATGGCTTATGTAATATCAATATTGAATATATTAAATATTTTCTTCATATGATTAATAGTTAACCAGTAAGTAAACAATTAAAAATTACATCCATTAAAAAATAAAATTAAAAATAAAAATTATTATATTTTCCTTCTATGGTGTACAAGCACTAAAAAAGTAAAAAGTAAAACGCTACATGGGTACCTACATAATTCTTTTTACTTTTCAGTTTTAATTTAAAAGTTTAAAACTATATAATATTTTCTATTTTTTATTACTGAAAAACTTCGATAATATAAGTATATACCTAACTCAATCATAGGCGCAACTAGACCTCTAAAACGTGGGGTGCTATATTATATTTTAAAAACATATAATTGGTGGTATTTTACTATAATAATGACAGTTAAACCTAAAAAACAAGGGGTGCTAAATTAGAACTTGGGGGTGCTAAAGACACTTTTGCACCCCCCTAGTTGCGCCAATGAACTCAATAGTAATTTAACATGTAAATAAAATTATAATTTATATTATTGTTCTTAATCATAAATTATAATTTATATTTAATAAAAATAAATTAAAATTGAAGAACATTAGTAACCGAAGTTAAAACTTAAGTGTAAAATCTAAAACTATTAATAATTATTAATTAATAATCTAAAAAAGTTCAGTACTTACTTGAGTAACGGGAACACTTAGGATTACTTGTGCTAATCTAAAAAGCTCTGGTTTAATCAACTTCAAATCCTGCCAATACTGTCTGATACCCGAGGAATGATGTAAACGTGGAATATTATCATAGCTTTGTAATAACAAACGAATTGGTATTGCTTCAACGCTTTCATTTTGTTCTTGTATAGAAACACATGTTTTAGTTTTAATAAAATTTTCCAAATCATCATCTTCAACATTTGACAAATTATGATTGTCAACCTCACAATGAGTTGGAGATACAATAATTTCATCATTTGTAATTGGTCTTGAACTTTTATCTAACCATAAAATCATCTTCCACACATCAACTAAAATATTAATTGATTTACACTTGGAGTCATTATCTAGGAGACATTGAAATCTTGGGTCTAAATAGATACCTAAAACAGTTTAAATATTCAAAATCACAAAAATGGGCATATAAAATTAAAATTAATAATTAGGTATATAAAATAATGTAGGTATACATGAAAAAATATCTGTTCAAATATAATTTATAATTAGTAAATAGTAATTATATTTATTATTTTTATTTTTTACTACAATGGCAGAAAAAAATGTAACATATAATTATAATATGAATATTTTATTTTTAGAATGTATTTGAAAAAAATAGTAGTTTGAAATTTACCAGCTAAAAAAATAGGATTATCCAACAATAATTTTTCTCTTCTTTCCATTGAAGTAGATAAACTCTTCGATAAGCCTGATCCTACTTTCTTAGTATCTCTGTAACATCTAAGCCAAATTCCATAAAAATCTCCAATAGTCAGGTCTTCTTTTTGTAGTTGAACTGTTGCTTGCTTAGCAGGTAATAAAGCTTTTACCTGTCAAAATTATCAATATTTAAATAATCAAGTTTATAGTTAAATACTTAAATTACCATTGTGTTAAAAATGTTAGTGAAACTTTTTGAAACAAGCTATCACCTCGGGTAAAATATTTTAAAAATAAGATTAAATAATTAAATAATACAAGATGAAACATACTAAAATGTCTGTTTTCTGCCATTGATCATCAGTTACATTCAATTCTTTAAATGTATCGGATACATCTTTACACACATCTTTTAACTCTAAGAGGCGATTTAACATGTCACAAGAACTACCCCATCGAGTCTCCACATCAATGATTGCCTTTTTAGCTTGTGGATGAAGACTTTTTATCATTCGAAATACTGTTGGTGTTCTTAATTTTTTCACTATCTATGAGCAACCATAATCATTATTCATACAATTTTAAAATTAATAATTACATTCTACAGATATTTTAAATATTTAAAATGTAAATGATTTTCTTATATTACCTCTCTCATTTTAGAAATAAATTTTCGATCAGATGTTGATTTAAGTGCATCCTCCACACAAAGTTGTAAAGTATGTACAGAGCAACGAATTAACACATGTAGAGGCTTCATAGTTTGTTCTTCAAAATCAAAATCATTGTTTTCGTTTGAAATCGCAATTACTAAATCATCTTCTAAGCCATCTAGAGGTTCCAATTCCAAATCTTCACTAATTGGATTATTATTTGTATTATCTTCTAACAATTCTTCATCTTGAGAAATATGTAACAAATTTTCAAAAAATGTAAATTTTATTTAGTTTAACAATAATTGCCTTGTAATTTTTAAATAACTATAGATACCAAATGAATTTAATACTTAAACATAGGTATTTGTACTACTTTGCAATTTTTAATTTTTATATGTGTAGATACCAAAATCATTACGTACTATAGTCTAAAATCATTATATTATTTATATTATAATACCTCTTACTTATTTATTGATTAATATTTAATTTACAACATTATTTAGTATTTACCATTAATTATTATAAGTAAAAACTAAAGACTAACAACTAAAAGTCTTAACATTGTAAAGCTAAAATAAAAATTTAATTTTTTTTGTTACCTACCATAACTTTCTTTATGCATTAAGTCTACCATCTTGACAAAATTTCTAGCATTGTCAGTCGTGATTGTGAGAATTTGTTGTTTTTTAATTTCAAAAACTTTAAGAACTTCATTGACCTGCAATAAATTTGTTAATTGTTTATTATAGTATGATT
>NW_021771003.1:5279-13986 GCF_005508785.2 Acyrthosiphon pisum | reverse complement strand
ATGATTTATATCTAATCAATGTTCATCTGTTTATTAAAAAGATCAATAATAAACAATGTACTAATTTAGTATTTACTGACCTTTTCTTTTAAATACTCAGCAGTGTGTTGTTGGGTTAACTCTATCATAGCTAATGTGTGTAAAGTAGTCACTGTTGTATCAGCAGCTGCATATTGAACATTAATTCCTAATATGGACTTATCCTTTCTTGACGCACAATCCATTTTAAGGCATAATAATTTATTTTTAACCAATTCTTTAATATTTGCCACAACTTCATTTGATTTATCAATAACATTTGACCGTACATTACGTTTATTGATGACATTACAGCCATTATCCAAACAGGCCATACCTTTTAATAAAGGATTTAAAATTTTACGAAATCCACTATCCTCTATAAGTTCAAATGGTCGTCCATTAACCGTTACTAATTCTGTACAAGCATTCATGAGTTGGTATGCTGTAAGCTCAATAGAAATACATTTTGATTTCTTATTTTCAAAATGTAGTTTTGGTTGTGTCATTGGTTTTTGCTATAGTGAAAATTTGATAAATATTAACTTCTAATTTCTATAGGTATTTATAAACTAAAATATTTATCCAATTGGTAATGTTAAAAAATAAAAATGTACTTGGGTAGGTAAAACATATTCATTTTATTGTGTTATTTTAGTGTTATAACTTGTAAATTATAAAATGTTTAAAATGTATTAAATTATAAATTATTAAATTATAGTTGATAATATATTAATTTTCGAGGTTACCTATTATAGTTAAAAGTTAAAAAGTTAAAAATAAAATGCAAATGGATAAATTTGTATAATTTTGTCAATAGTCCCTATATTTTTATTAAATGAACCTTAATACCTTAATAGTTGTATGTTCATAATTATTTATCTGCCTTTTTTCAATTCCCCTTGATTTTGCAGACAAATTTTTTTCAAAAATTTCATAATGCAAACTTTCGACATGGCGCTCTAAGTTTTTTGCATGCTCACCTACAAGTTCATGTCCACAAGACTCTATTTGACATTCTGACTTCCCAGTAGAAACATTAAACTTGAAATACTTATGAACAGGAGAAGTTCTTTTTCTACCCATTGCTAAAAAGTATAATTAATATTATTTTGTACCTATGATACATTGATAATAGGCACAACATAACAAAAAATGAAATATACTTACTTAATGAATATTGATGTAGATAAACTGGTAAAGACTAAAGAGTACTAAAGATTTTATTATATTTTCTTTTATAACAATAACACGTGTTTGCCGTTTGGTCGTTTGGTGTTTGAATAATCAATGAATAATTATGAGAGAATAATATTCTTATTTCTTATTGTTTGTAATCAAGAACAGTGTAGTCAATATTGAAATATCGGTAAAACCATGTAAAACATATTATTGTTTTATCTATATAATAACTTCGTTGTCGACACTGATTAGTTGATAAGCGATTATTGATAATTGAGTTATCCGCGTTAAACACTTACATTATTATATTCTTATCTTCTTAGTCGCAAAAAATACATACAAATTGATATGCTACTTAATTTTTAATAATTCGGGTTTCAGGTTAACCAGAATTTATATTCGGGTTTCGGGTTATTTCGGGTGTTTTTCGGGTGTTTATTTTTTTCAATCGGTTTTGTAAATATGGGTTTCGGGTTATGCTATTTATTTGGGTTAATTCGGGTTTCGGGTTTCGGGTTACGTTCGGGTGCAAAGCCCTGCCTAATTGATTTACTATTTGTATACCAAACATTGAAGATGAACAAGGATTATGAAAAAAGTCATTAAACTTTTCATAACACCTTCCAATAACTATTATTGATTGATCTGATTCTTTTGAAGCTATGTTTTCAATTTCTACTATATTTCCATTTAACATTTTCACACAATTATTGGCGTCATCAATTTTTAATACTAAACCATCCAATGTTCTCCATCCAGAATATTGAGGTGAACATGAATCATATACCATTGGTCTGATTTTATGTTTACAATGAGTATTTATTGGACCACAGAAAGATTTCAAGTCTTCAGGATTAGATTTTTCATAATTATAATATACCCGTCTTTCTGAATAACGTCGAGTTAATTGTTGTAATGGTTTCATTCCAGTTTTAATTTTTTTTTTGAGAGGTTGCATAAAATTCTCATATGGAAATGCTGAAGTGTAATTTAATGAACCAAATTTTTTTGCATCATCTGCTAAATGGAGAGTAGAATGTATATTGTGGGACATGAATATTTCACCATATATGCATTTAAATGAAGTAACAAAATATATTAAAAGTTGCTTGGCATAATCATTGAGTTCATTGGTTATATTTTTTTTTAATAAAATACGTATAGCTATGGATAATGCTAAAAAGTTATTGTATGTATCTTTACTAAGTATATCTTTGAATACAATAATGCCAGTATAAAGTAAGCACTGACGTAATTCAGTTGCTTTCCAGCGATTTGCGTCCCGTATTGGATGTCTTCGACTATTTTGTTTTCTTTGAAATTCATTTGGGATATATTTAGATAAATGTATTAATTTTTCATCAATAACATTAATTAAATTTGATGGTAGTGTTTCATTATGTTATGGTGAACCTATCCAAAACAACAATAATTTTTTCATCACTCCAATGCATATGCAATGCATGTAATCAAATGGTATATCTAAAAACAAGATTGAAATTAGGAATTTCAGCCATTGTTGTAGGTTTAACATGGTACTCATTATCAGTATAAGATATAAATTCTTCGTGAGTTCTTAAATCAGATCAAGATCTGGAAAATATACCCTGTAATGAGCCCATTTACCTACAGAATGACAACGTGGGCATGAATGTTTTCCCGTGTGGCCTCTTATATTAAAAACAAATGCTTTTGCAGGAGCATCACAAATAACAGCTTGAAGTGAAACTTTTATCTGTTTTCCTTTGATTATTACACCTTCAGCCAACATTTTTATTTCATTCACAAAATCTTCTAAAAACTCATTTGAATCTGTTGGCTTACTTTTACCATAATATGCCCCAATAATAAACACTTTTTGTCTTTTACAAATAATATTGGTGAAATGCCCTAGGATAGGCCATAATTCACTTGACGGATTTTTACAAACAGGCAAACCATCAATGCCAACTAATAAGGTCAAAACGCTTGGAATATTTTGATTAATTTCAACTAACTCTTCAATTTCTTCTTTAATCCCAAAATGATGATATATTCCACCTCCTATGTTTTTAATTATAGTAGTTGTTGGAGTTTTTAATAAAGTTCTTGCATCTTTAGGTAGCTCTGAAAATTCAGGTAATTTTGATAAACTTTTAAGTAGATCATTTAATGCATAGTGTGTAATATCATGGCGAATAGCCCAATTTGCTATAATAAGTCTTAAATTTGGTGTTTGTTCAGAATCTGATGATGAGCTATCCAAGCTCAACTCAAATTCATTAAATTGTTCAACTATATTATTAGGTTCTTGGTAATCTGGTGCATCAATAGAATTTGCATTTTGAGAGGTATTGACTATAGATGTAACATTAATTTGTGATTGAGGAGATATGGGATTTTTAAAACCTAATGATAAACCAACTTCCATTGAATCATCATCAGAACTTGATGAGAAGAATAATAAAGACGTTTGGACTTCAGCTCTTTTGCGGCGACGATAGCGAGAACTTTTATTAACTTTTAATTGCTTGAACATGATTAAATATTATGAAAATATAAACCTATTAATTATTAAGAATTGAGAAAACTTACATGTTTCTATAGTATTTATTGATATACTAGATTGAAACCGTGAATGAATCTAGAAAGGAAAAAAAATATAGGTATTTTAATCAAATCATAAAAATTATAAAAAGTAAAATAAATCTAGAGATGTATGTAAATTAGGCATTAGATTATTATGTGGGGTAAATTATTGTCAATGAAACCTAATGAATTTTAAATTTTTTAATAACAAAAATGTTTCTATTTTCTCTATAATATAATACCTTGCTATACATAATAGATAATATTTATTTTTTATTTATTTCAATTTCATTCATACATATGAATACTGGGCCCCACTGAGAGAATTTGTGTGAATATTTACAATAATCTATTATATCACCAAATATCTGTGTACCTATAGTGTTGACAATTGACATAATATGCGCCTGAACTACAAATTAAGATAAATCACTGGTAATTATAATTTTTTTTTGATTTCCTACTGATACATGTAGGAATTATATTGCTATCAAAATGGAAATTATAATAATATCTAAATATATCTTTTTTAAGTGACTGAATGTATGAAATGTAATTGGGAAAAATGTCCAAAAATAAGGTGAATATAAATCTACATTCAATCAACATTACATAGTTACATATATTATTTAGAATATAATAAAGCTAAAATGTAATAACTAAGCTGAATTGTAGTATTTAAAATTTAGATATGAGGGGTATGGACAGAAATTTGGCAATTGGAACGCAAAATTAAATTTAAAATTTTGTAGGCGTTAAAAATAATGTGATGGCCAAAAGAATAATTTATACAAAATTATATTAATTTTATTAAGGCAGTGTATATTAGAATTCAACATTACATAGTAGTACAATACATACGAGTTATCCGAAACGCGGACGGGTGACAACTGTAGGCCTCGTCGATAACGATTAACCGTCGTCGGCCGTCGTTATATAATTAACAAGATAAGATATAAAATAGTGTGTGCGTGTTGGTCGGTCAGACGACGACCAAAACGCACACAGCTGTACAATATTATTTAATAATGATAATAAAGTAAAAGAAATCATACAGTTCGGCCATACTGACATTTTGTTCGTCTCGAACAATACTACATAGTTATTAATAATGACACTATAGCAAATACAGACAAAATAAAAAAAAATAATAACAAATATATAGTAATACATGTAGTACAGATAAATATATATATATAAAAGTTTATACAATGACAATTTTCCCTAATCAGATTTATTTAACCCATCTTTTCATACGATCTGGTCCTATAATACCTTCGTACGGGCGTTGTGTGACCTGAAAACCTTCAATGTCGCTCACGACATATCTATCCCGATCTAACACTTTTTTAATAACGTACGGTCCTCGAAATTTTGGGATTAGTTTTTTATTACATCCGACTGTTACGTCCGTGTTGGTTATCATTACGTAATCGTTCTCTTTATAAATAGTTGCCTGTTTATGTTTCGCATCATAACGTATCTTATTCGCTTCCTGAGATTTAATAATACGATTCGCTGCCTCCGTCCTCATACTCTCGAAATCAATTACATCCTCAGACACTAAGTTATCCAATATTCTACGTATTTCATCGTTGACTTCGCCTATTTGATTTATTCCAAATAATAACGTACTTGGACTTTGTCCCGTGGACCTGTGTACCGTGTTATTAATGGCAAATTCGGCCTTGTATAAAACTCGATCCCATTTATTTATAGAATCTGTTAGCTTAGCCAGCATAGGTACGATGGATTTGTTTACGATTTCGACCTGACCGTTTGCCCTAGGAGTGCCCGATGCTACTAATATCAACTTTACCGATTCACTTTCAACAAATTCCGAAAAAGTTTGTGACGTGAAACACGTACCCCGATCACTTATTATTCGAAGTGGTTTGGAATATGTTCGAAAATAATCACGTAAGTGTTTAATCACTTCGTCAGATTTCGTAGTACGACACGCATAAAGGCGGACGAATTTTGAGAAAGCATCAATGACAACAAAAATATACTTATTTCTGGAGCCTGTTTTTTCTAATGGACCCAAATGATCGATGTGTATGGTTACGAATGGTTTGTCCCCTTTTGGAATATTAAAAAGTAAACCTTCCTTTTTACCACTGGGAATTGAAAATTCAATACACTTCAAACAATTATCGATATAATGTCGCACTTTGGTCTTCATACCGGGGAACCAATATATACGTGAAATGTTTTCAATTACTTTCGATAATCCTACATGGGCCATGTCGTCGTGGCACGATCGTATAACATTTGTTTCCATAGATTCCGGAACATAAAACCTAACATGCTTATTTTCTTTCCGATAAACTAAACCATTACGTAGTTCGTACAACTTATCATCACCGTTCTGTAATTTATCTCTAATTTTGACAATATTTTCGTCGGTATTTTGTCTGATTGCGAGCACCTGCTCAAAAGTATTTGATTCTAAAATTAATATAGCGTGACAACGACTAAAAGCATCAACATGTTGCATGTTTTTATTCGATCGATGAAAAATTTCAAAGTCATAATTTTGTAGGAATAATGCCCACCTAGAAATGCGTGGATTAATATCTTTCTTATTTAACGTGAGTCTAAAACTATCACAGTCTGTCATGACTTTAAATGATATACCTGATAAATATATGTGGAACCGTTTAATTGCATACACGACGGCTAGACATTCGAGTTCAAAGCTATGGAATTTCGACTCATTAGGCGACGTACGCTGACTGAAATAGAACACGGGTTTCATTTTATTATCGGCAACAGCTTGTCCTTGAAAAAGTATTGCACCAAAACCGGTCGAGCTCGCGTCACAGTGCAATTCGGTATCGGCTGTAGGTGAATAAATAGCTAATACAGGTGTTTTCGTTAGTGCCGAATTTAAGTACTCGAACGCGTCTCGTTCTTTTTCGCCAAACGAAAAATCAACATTTTTTTTCACAAGATCGTATAAAGGTTTTGCAATTATTGAAAAATTTGAAATGAAACGTCGGAAATAACTTGCCAATCCGAGAAATTGTCGGACTTGTTTCGAACTTTTCGGTACGGGGTAGTTTAGCATGGCGTCGACGTGTTTCAAGCTCGGTCGTACACCATGTTCATTAATTAAGTAACCTAAATATTCAATTTCATAATAACCAAAAAAACATTTATCTAACCGAAATTGTAGACCATACTTAGCAGCCAAAACGAAAACTTCTTTTAAAATTGTTATGTGTTGGGGAAAATTTTCGGTAGCTATTAGTAAATCGTCTAAGTATACCAATAATTCCCCCCGGCTAATTAATTCTCGAAAAATGAGTTGAATAAATCGATTAAATACTCGTGGGGAATTAGTTAAACCAAACGGCATTTTTAAGTACTCGTACTGTCCCAACGGAGTAACAAAAGACGTATATTGGACAGATTTTTCATTCATACGTACATGGTGGAAGCCGTTTTTTAAATCTAAAGAAGTAAATATTTTTTTATTTTTTAATCGATCTAACTGATCGTCAATTAGTGGGGTCGGAAAATTATCCTTAATCGTGATTTTATTTAGCTCTCTGTAATCTACACATAACCTATAACCACCTGACTTCTTACGGACCAACACTATCGGACTACTGTACGGGCTATTGCTTTCTCTAATAATACCTTCAGTTAACAATTCATCAATAATAACTCGTAAATCACGTTGTTCACTGTAGGACAGACGCCTAGGGCGAAACGTAATTGGTTGTTCGTGTTTTAAAATTATTTTCATATCAAAATCAAAATCCTCGTTACGTAACTCCTTATTTGATATATAATCGACATCATATAATTCACTAAATACATTCCTCAGTTCTGAATTTAATTTGGGATTCACATTCAACGCTGTGTTATCGTTACTTTTATCGGTACAATCATCGTAATCGATACACAATATTTCTTTAAAATTAATATCGGTTTCGTCCGAATTTCCCGTGTCTAATTTTACTATGTCTACCGTATTATTCTTAAATTCAATTTTAAATCCTTTCTTGTTTAAAAAGTCCCTTCCCAAAATTGCATTCGCTTTCATAGTATAATTAGACACAACATAAAATTTTAAATACATTTCAAAATTATTAATTATTACGTTCGTTTCGAATATACCGAGTATATCCAACTTCGCGCCGTTAATACCACAAAAATGTTTTTTACTCACCGTTTGCGTGGTATATAATATAGTTGGAACTAACTCACTCTTGATTATACTGATTGGACTTCCTGTGTCGACCACGGCGTTGACATTGACGCAGCAAGACTCTGACTCTTCTACTGGAACGTTGAATTGACATTGTACCTCGTACGGCGCTGGACACTCATCAGGCGAGTCCTGGTCTCGTACAACATCGATGCTCATCAATCCGGCCGACTTTTCCTTTTTTTCGTCATCATTACCTCGCATGAGTACTGGACAAGATCCTCGTTGGTGTGCCATCGACCCACATTCGTAACACGCTCCCTTTTCACGTTTAGGTTTTGGGCACTGCGGTGACAAATGAGTTTTTGAGCCACAATTGAAACAATATGCACGCGGCGGTACTGCACCCTTTTCTCCTACGGCCACTTTCGTGTCCTCCTTTTTAATTGTCACGGCATTAGTTGGATTCGACGTCACCGATTTTTGTAACAGGGCTTCTTTAGTACTTGATATTTGCCGAAATCGTACAGAACGGGACGTATCGAGTCGTTCATATTCTACCATGTCACTCAATAAATCGTCCTCGTCCACGTGGTTACGACCAAGCAAGTACATACTCAACTCTTTCGAGTATAAACCTTCTAGTATTTGAATTTTACTTTCGTAAAATGACATACCAATTTGTCGACATAAATATACCTTTTCGTGTAGTACTCACGTACGTTTTCGTTGCGTAACTGGACGCGCCGCGACATTTGTTTCCAACGGTCGCCCATC
>NW_021771003.1:3864-5229 GCF_005508785.2 Acyrthosiphon pisum | reverse complement strand
CAGTAACCCATATTATTTGATCGTGCAAACATGTTTTTAAAGGAATTTTTAGATCGATTTTTTTCCGTGACACGTCCTCTTAACGGAGAACCTGGATTTTTGAAAGAAGTGTTGGCCTGTCTTGAACAATTACCAAACGATTATAAAGACTATAATTTAGTTTTAGATGGAATGGCTATCAAAAAACAAATCATTTGGGACAAAAAAGCTAATAAATTTGTGCGTTTTTCTGATTATGGTAGTCAATTGGATTTAGAAGGTAATAATATGCCAGCTACTGAAGTACTTGTATTTATGTTGATAAATTTAAAAGGAAAATGGAAATGTCCCATTGGATATTTTTTTCAAAACAAAATCAATGCTGTCACCCAAGCTGAATTGATAAAATCTGCTTTATCAATTAGGTACACATAATGCTGGTTTAAGAGTTTGGGGCATAACCTGTGACGGTGCTTTCACAAATTTTTCTTTTATGAAAATATTAGGCTGTAAATTTCAAGATATATCATCGTACACAGAGTTAAAAATGTATAAGTACGTGTTTTTCCGTAATTATCTGTAATATAGTTTCGTAATTACGATTAGCTTATCAAAATCACATCATAATAACATAATGACATTTACTTCATCGAAAACTATTTTAGTTTGTTCGGTGCATGCGGGTCGAGAACAATTTATTTGTTTGGACAATATTTACCCCGCGCGACTGAAGATTAATTTATTATTTTACATTTTTTTTCAATTTAATTTTCTCTTGATTATTGTTCGCTCAGTTTAGGTTAGTGGACTGTATGGTTTAAATAAATGGTAACAACTGTATTTTTGATTTTACCGTGATCGGTGGACTACTATTTTTAAAATTCAAAAACAAAACAAAATTTAGGTAGGTACAAGTAAAGGGGTTACACGGGGACTGGCCAATCTGGGGGATTCGTCGGTGATGACGAATAAAAATAACACAACAAAAAAAATAATAAAAGTTTTGAACAAAGACGTACGTAGACAATGCCGTTGGTGTCGCGTTGACCTCGGTGACGGTGGCTCAACGACGGTGATAGACAGGACGGTGAATTCGACGGTGATGGGTACGACGGTAACTTCGACGGTGATGGGTACGACGGTAACTTCGACGGTGATGGGTACGACGGTAACGGGTTTCGCGAGACACAACGCACAATACAAAAATACGGGCTACAGGAAAAAGAACAAACGACTACATTCACGCCGCGTGACACTGGCAACGGCTAGGTGCGGGCACGAACTGATCCGGTTACCTTGAGTAGCGGGAAGGCGGCATCTGCTTATCGCAGTGTTGGTGTTGCTTACGTAATTACCGAACAATTATTATTATAAAAAACATGGACG
>NW_021771003.1:2436-3814 GCF_005508785.2 Acyrthosiphon pisum | reverse complement strand
GACATAAATATACCTTTTCGTGGTAGTACTCACGTACGTTTTCGTTGCGTAACTGGACGCGCCGCGACATTTGTTTCCAACGGTCGCCCATCATAACTACGCCGACAAAAGTTTTATGAAATTGTCTTTCAAAATCTGACCAATGTTCTATCTCTCGGGACGCAAACCAGTGTCGAGCCGCACCTTCTAAATTGGCCCCGCACAGATTGGAGTTTAAAATTATCCGGCCAACGATGTAAATTCGCAACGCCGTTTACAGTTTGAATCCAATCGAGAGCTTGCGAACCCGTACCCAGACCATTGAATATCGGAATAGACTTGTTCAGGTCGGGAGCAATCGTTATGTCATTCGTTGGTCGATTGCCGTTTTGTTGAACTTTCAACAATTCCATTAACATACTGTTTTGTCTTACGAGTGTGTCGACCAAGGTGTTTGCATCTACCGGAGTCATGGGAAAACCTGGCGACGCTGACGAAGATGACGTAGATTCATGGTTTTTATTCATTCCTTCCGTATTACTCGTTTTATCGTTCCTTTGTTGTGGATTAAATACTTCCGGAGTATTCATTACATTCGATTTATTTTTGTCATTCGTCTCGTTCATTTTGGTACCTTCCTTAATAACTGCACAATGTTTACTCGCATTCCGTGTTAACACAGGCATTCGTACGTCATTCACTCATTCATTCGTATCCCACTTCTGAAAACTGTAGGCGTTAAAAATAATGTGATGGCCAAAAGAATAATTTATACAAAATTATATTAATTTTATTAAGGCAGTGTATATTAGAATTCAACATTACATAGTAGTACAATACATACGAGTTATCCGAAACGCGGACGGGTGACAACTGTAGGCCTCGTCGATAACGATTAACCGTCGTCGGCCGTCGTTATATAATTAACAAGATAAGATATAAAATAGTGTGTGCGTGTTGGTCGGTCAGACGACGACCAAAACGCACACAACTGTACAATATTATTTAATAATGATAATAAAGTAAAAGAAATCATACAATATGTAATTTCGTCCAAATTTGTACTTAAAATGACTATAAAAATAAACTGCGTAAATGTATTTTTTAGATTTTTTGGTAACAGAATTAATTACTTACGTGGAATCTTGTTTTAAATTTTCAATTCTTAGATACAAAAATTGAACATTTTATAAATTTTTAACTACAAAATAATTTTTCAAATTAAAATTTGATAAATTTTGTCAAAATTTGATCTTTAAATGCTTATAAAAAAAAATTGTGCCTATGTATTTTTAATATTTTTCAACTGATATTGTAACAATATATCAGGAGCTTTGTATTAAATTTATACACTTTTTGGCCCAACAGATAAAACTTTATTGATATTTATAGAAAAAAA
>NW_021771003.1:0-1547 GCF_005508785.2 Acyrthosiphon pisum | reverse complement strand
CAGTCAAAATTTCATGTATCTACGGTAATTTTTTTGAAGTTACACCAAAAACCCAAATTCAATTTTGTGAAAAATCGATTTTGCGTAAAAATTCCCGTTTTTCTTAATTTTTCTTTTGTTTTTCCCGGCGCTTTTGAAAACCACTGGGAAATTTAAATTTTGACCTCACCAATGCACCAACGATATTCACTTTCTGATCGAATAAGATACTGAAGTTGAAAATCGTAGCATTATTTCGACTACTTATCGTGTACACAGAAACAAAAAAAATAAAAAAATAAATAAAAAAATAAAAAAATAAAAAAACACACATCATTGTAAAATCAATACATTCATCGTTCCACTCAGAATCTAAAATGTCAAACAGCATAATACTAATATACTATATATATAATACTGTTATTAAAATAATTAAAATTATACAATTTATTTTAATAATTCACAAGTAAACATATTTCTGGCCACAACATTTTGGCACCCCTAAAATACTGGCGCCTGGGGCAGTTGTACCCAGGGCCCCCCCTTAAATGTGGCCCTGAGTAGGTATACTGACAACCAACTATTGAATAAATATTGATAATAGACGAATCAAGATAGTATTGTATAAATGTTGATAAAGACGTATACTAGGTAAAAATTAAAATGCATGGTAAACTTATAGTAATACTAGCTGAATAACCCGGCGTTGCCCGGGAAAAAAATTTGAATAATTAACTCCTTTTGGGTATAATTCGCCGTGCATATGGAAGCAAAATCGGTAAACGGACATTAAGTCCCCCAAATTTCATCCCCGTCAATTATTGAGATAGGGCATTTCATCCAGGAAAGTTATTAATCATAGGACGTTTAAGTATAGGACATTTGGTTCTGAGGTTATTAATTACTTCAAAGTTCATTATTTTACTAACATTTACTACATTTATTTTTAATGAACAATTCTGTAATGTCTAATATAGGCTATAGGTAAGTAATAATTTATTATATTTTTTATATTAAAATTTAAAATTTATCATTTAGTATTAATATTATATTTTGTAAATTGTGTCAAAATAAATTCGGATAAAATCATCAACATCAACATCGGTTGACGAGAAAAGGTCTTTTTCTATGTATAAAAATATATTAGTACCCAATAGAATGAGTTTTAATGAAAGTAATTTTGTTTTTTGTACACTAGTGTTTGAGGAGTTTTGGAAAAAGTGGATGTCCGTTGTAAGTTTTAGTTGGTGTTAAGAGGACGTCGCATCCGCATATGTATTGTCTCCGTCTTACACACGTACGTTATGGCAAATTTTCGTTCGCTAGTTTCATTAGGGTGCTGTCATTTTTGATTTGAGAGTGAATTGACCTATTATCAAACTTGTAGGTAACAACATTATCTGTGCCTTCTTGTTGGTTTTTTACGATATTTTAATTTTTAAGTGAGTTATGAGCAATTTGAAACATTAATATTTTACATACTGATAATCACTTAAAAATTAAAATATCGTAAAAAACCAACGAGAGGGCACAGATAATTTTGTTACCTAAAAGTTTGATAATAGATC
>NW_021771002.1:33519-33722 GCF_005508785.2 Acyrthosiphon pisum | reverse complement strand
CCTGTCTACAAACTGATTTATCTACTACCTCATCATCAATTTCATCGTCAACAAATCGGTCTTGCATCCTGCAAAATCATAATATACTCGTAGTCAACTGGCTATCAGAATATTATACTGATCACTCCAAGCTACGAGCATATTACAGTTTTATAATTTACACATTGCTTATGTTTGTATCTTATGTAACTATGTACCTTATA
>NW_021771002.1:32073-33419 GCF_005508785.2 Acyrthosiphon pisum | reverse complement strand
CGAGGTGTCCAACGACGGCGTCGACTTTCCCGGCACGGAACGTGGCCGACCATCGATTCAGGTGTACACCGACGGCGCCTATTGTCCCGGCACAGAACGTAACCCTGGCCTCGGATACGACGTCGTCGCGGCCGATTGCCGGCTACAAGAACGTGGCCGACTATCAAATCAGGTGTCCACCGACGCCGCCTAGTGTCCCGGCACAGAACGTAACCCCGGCCTCGGATACGACGTCGTCGCGGCCGATTGCCGGCTACAAGAACGTGGCCGATCCTGGATTCGGGTTCCCGCCGCCGCAGCCGACGACGCCCCGCGAATTTTACGTGGGCCCGGCAATGTTTGTGGTGTGGAGACAGTCGGCCCCGAACGTGGCTGGATGTCCGCCGCCCCCTCCTGTGCCGGAATTCTACGTGGGCCCGGCGTGGTTTGATGTCAACGGACCGCCGCCACTTCCGTGTTGCGTGGCGGCTTCGAGGTTCACATACCCGCCCCCACCGCCCCAACGATCCGGCCCCGGTGCTGCGGGAGTTCCTGCCGCGGCCGGAAGTGCATAAACGCTGCACAAGCACGCGTAAGTAATCTATAATTGTTGGACACAAATTTAATCGTTATTGCATAACTTTATATCATGTCCAGGTTACCAGACAACGGTGACGTGCCATTCATAATTTTTTTTGTCATATTCACAATCATCACAATCATCATACATATTCATATCATATCATCGTGAGTTTGCCTTTTATAACACTGTACATCATAATATCATTTAAAATATCTACCTGTCTTGTAAACTATTAATATTGTATATATAACTATAATAAATAATATCCTTGTAAAATAAAAATTATTGTGTCCATTTTGTGTTGTACATTTTGTTTTATATGTAAAATATTATGTAATGTGTAACACGCCATGTGTAACCTATAATCATATCATATTTAAATAATGTCTACCTATGTACCTGCTTTCATTTTGTAAATTTCTATACATCGTTGTTAAATATTTACTGTACCTACCCATGTTTATTGCAAAATTATAAAATGTGTATAAAGTTTAAAGCATTGTTTAACTACCTACTGCACAATTTATAGTAAACACGTCTTGTCAATGAAAAAAGTATTTTGAAATTATTTCTTCGAAAACGCAATAGATATAATAATTTATTTTGTTTATTTGTGTAGGTACCCACCATAGGGTTTTCAAATCCAAAATATATTTATGTTTAATGTACTATTTACTTTGCACAAGAGAAATTTGATGTCTATATTATTTCTGCTGTTCAAAATATGAACTTACGTACTTATGTAGGTATTGTAAAAACAATGAGGAACCTTAAAAAAGATATT